>NC_052016.1:22580059-22624305 GCF_015832195.1 Motacilla alba alba | reverse complement strand
CAATGCTGGTGTCGTGCGGCTTGCTTCTTCACCTCCTGCAAGCTGCCGGTTCTCCGTCTACCGAAGGCGAAAGAGCCGCTTCTTCGCGCACTGCTGCTTGTGCCAGTGGCGGTGCGCTCCGGAGCGCTGCTTGGGGCGAAAGACGCCCGCGAGCGGCACTTCGCTCCGGACAGCTCCGGACTTCTGGTTTCTGCCTCTGTCGTCGTCTGCATCCTAGCCAAAAGCTTCTCCATGACTTCTCGCCGAGAAAGAAAGTGTGCCAGCTCGGCAAACATCTTCCGATCTTGCTTGACGAGTTCACCCAGTTCTTTGCATCTCGCAGCGCAAAGAGACCTGCAAGAGTTTCTACGGAGTGTTTCAGGAGCTCTAGCAAGATGCATTGCAAAGTTGTCCAAAAACTTCTTCCATTCGCATGCTAACATGATTTTCAAAGGCATGCGAGTGGCAATCCACCATCCCGCAGCAGTTCGACAGCTGCGCACACAATTCCGCTGTTGTGCGGCTTGCTTCTTCCCCTCCTGCATGCGTCCGGCTCTCCGTCTACCGAAGGCGAAAGAGCCGCTTCTTCGCGCACTGCTGCTTGTGCCGGTGGCGGTGCGCTCCGGAGCGCTGCTTCGGGCGAAAGACGCCCGCGAGCGGCACTTCGCTCCGGACAGCTCCGTACCTCCGGCTTCTGCCTCTCTCGTCGTCTGCATCCTAGCCAAAAGCTTCTCCATGACTTCTCGCCGAGAGAGAAAGTGTGCCAGCACTGCAAACATCTTCCGATCTTGCTTGACGAGTTCACCCAGTTCTTTGCATCTCGCAGCGCAAAGAGACCTGCAAGAGTTTCTACGGAGTGTTTCAGGAGCTCTAGCAAGATGCATTGCAAAGTTGTCCAAAAACTTCTTCCATTCGCATGCTAACGTGATTTTCAAAGGCATGCGAGTGGCAATCCACCATCCCGCAGCAGTTCGAGAGCTGCGCACACAATGCTGCTGTCGTGCGGCTTGCTTCTTCACCTCCTGCAAGCTGCCGGCTCTCCGTCTACCGAAGGCGAAAGAGCCGCTTCTTCGCGCACTGCTGCTTGTGCCGGTGGCGGTGCGCTCCGGAGCGCTGCTTCGGCGAAAGACGCCCGCGAGCGGCACTTCGCTCCGGACAGCTCCGTACTTTTGGTTTCTGCCTCTCTCGTCGTCTGCATCCTAGCCAAAAGCTTCTCCATGACTTCTCGCCGAGAAAAAAGTGTGCCAGCACTGCAAACATCTTCCGATCTTGCTTGACGAGTTCACCCAGTTCTTTGCATCTCGCAGCGCAAAGTTGTCCAAAAACTTCTTCCATTCGCATGCTAACGTGATTTTCAAAGGCATGCGAGTGGCAATCCACCATCCCGCAGCAGTTCGACATCTGCGCACACAATGCTGGTGTTGTGCGGCTTGCTTCTTCACCTCCTGCAAGCTGCCGGCTCTCCGTCTACCGAAGGCGAAAGAGCCGCTTCTTCGCGCACTGCTGCTTGTGCCGGTGGCGGTGCGCTCCGGAGCGCTGCTTCGGGCGAAAGACGCCCGCGAGCGGCACTTCGCTCCGGACAGCTCCGTACCTTTGGCTTCTGCCTCTCTCGTCGTCTGCATCCTAGCCAAAAGCTTCTCCATGACTTCTCGCCGAGAGAGAAAGTGTGCCAGCACTGCAAACATCTTCCGATCTTGCTTGACGAGTTCACCCAGTTCTTTGCATCTCGCAGCGCAAAGAGACCCGCAAGAGTTTCCACGGAGTGTTTCAGGAGCACTAGCAAGATGCATTGCAAAGTTGTCCAAAAACTTCTTCCATTCGCATGCTAACATGATTTTCAAAGGCATGCGAGTGGCAATCCACCATCCCGCAGAAGTTCGACATCTGAGCACACAATTCCGCTGTTGTGCGGCTTGCTTCTTCACCTCCTGCATGCGTCCGGCTCTCCGTCTACCGAAGGCGAAAGAGCCGCTTCTTCGCGCACTGCTGCTTGTGCCGGTGGCGGTGCGCTCCGGAGCGCTGCTTCGGGCGAAAGACGCCCGCCAGCGGCACTTCGCTCCGGACAGCTCCGGACTTTTGGTTTCTGCCTCTCTCGTCGTCTGCATCCTAGCCAAAAGCTTCTCCATGACTTCTCGCCGAGAAAGAAAGTGTGCCAGCTCTGCAAACATCTTCCGATCTTGCTTGACGAGTTCACCCAGTTCTTTGCATCTCGCAGCGCAAAGAGACCCGCAAGAGTTTCCACGGAGTGTTGCAGGAGCACTAGCAAGATGCATTGCAAAGTTGTCCAAAAACTTCTTCCATTCGCATGCTAACGTGATTTTCAAAGGCATGCGAGTGGCAATCCACCATCCCGCAGAAGTTCGACATCTGAGCACACAAGGATGCTGTTGTGCGGCTTGCTTCTTCACCTCCTGCATGCGTCCGGCTCTCCGTCTACCGAAGGCGAAAGAGCCGCTTCTTCGCGCACTGCTGCTTGTGCCGGTGGCGGTGCGCTCCGGAGCGCTGCTTCGGGCGAAAGACGCCCGCGAGCGGCACTTCGCTCCGGACAGCTCCGTACCTCCGGCTTCTGCCTCTCTCGTCGTCTGCATCCTAGCCAAAAGCTTCTCCATGACTTCTCGCCGAGAGAGAAAGTGTGCCAGCACTGCAAACATCTTCCGATCTTGCTTGACGAGTTCACCCAGTTCTTTGCATCTCGCAGCGCAAAGAGACCCGCAAGAGTTTCCACGGAGTGTTGCAGGAGCTCTAGCAAGATGCATTGCAAAGTTGTCCAAAAACTTCTTCCATTCGCATGCTAACGTGATTTTCAAAGGCATGCGAGTGGCAATCCACCATCCCGCAGCAGTTCGACATCTGCGCACACAATGCTGGTGTCGTGCGGCTTGCTTCTTCACCTCCTGCAAGCTGCCGGCTCTCCGTCTAGCGAAGGCGAAAGAGCCGCTTCTTCGCGCACTGCTGGTTGTGCCGGTGGCGGTGCGCTCCGGAGCGCTGCTTCGGGCGAAAGACGCCCGCGAGCGGCACTTCGCTCCGGACAGCTCCGTACTTTTGGTTTCTGCCTCTCTCGTCGTCTGCATCCTAGCCAAAAGCTTCTCCATGACTTCTCGCCGAGAAAGAAAGTGTGCCAGCTCTGCAAACATCTTCCGATCTTGCTTGACGAGTTCACCCAGTTCTTTGCATCTCGCAGCGCAAAGAGACCCGCAAGAGTTTCCACGGAGTGTTTCAGGAGCTCTAGCAAGATGCATTGCAAAGTTGTCCAAAAACTTCTTCCATTCGCATGCTAACGTGATTTTCAAAGGCATGCGAGTGGCAATCCACCATCCTGCAGCAGTTCGACATCTGAGCACACAATGCTGGTGTCGTGCGGCTTGCTTCTTCACCTCCTGCAAGCTGCCGGCTCTCCGTCTACCGAAGGCGAAAGAGCCGCTTCTTCGCGCACTGCTGCTTGTGCCGGTGGCGGTGCGCTCCGGAGCGCTGCTTCGGGCGAAAGACGCCCGCGAGCGGCACTTCGCTCCGGACAGCTCCGTACCTCTGGTTTCTGCCTCTCTCGTCGTCTGCATCCTAGCCAAAAGCTTCTCCATGACTTCTCGCCGAGAGAGAAAGTGTGCCAGCTCTGCAAACATCTTCCGATCTTGCTTGACGAGTTCACCCAGTTCTTTGCATCTCGCAGCGCAAAGAGACCTGCAAGAGTTTCTACGGAGTGTTGCAGGAGCTCTAGCAAGATGCATTGCAAAGTTGTCCAAAAACTTCTTCCATTCGCATGCTAACGTGATTTTCAAAGGCATGCGAGTGGCAATCCACCATCCCGCAGCAGTTCGACATCTGCGCACACAATGCTGGTGTCGTGCGGCTTGCTTCTTCACCTCCTGCAAGCTGCCGGCTCTCCGTCTAGCGAAGGCGAAAGAGCCGCTTCTTCGCGCACTGCTGCTAGTGCCGGTGGCGGTGCGCTCCGGAGCGCTGCTTCGGGCGAAAGACGCCCGCGAGCGGCACTTCGCTCCGGACAGCTCCGTACCTCCGGCTTCTGCCTCTCTCGTCGTCTGCATCCTAGCCAAAAGCTTCTCCATGACTTCTCGCCGAGAGAGAAAGTGTGCCAGCACTGCAAACATCTTCCGATCTTGCTTGACGAGTTCACCCAGTTCTTTGCATCTCGCAGCGCAAAGAGACCCGCAAGAGTTTCCACGGAGTGTTGCAGGAGCACTAGCAAGATGCATTGCAAAGTTGTCCAAAAACTTCTTCCATTCGCATGCTAACGTGATTTTCAAAGGCATGCGAGTGGCAATCCACCATCCCGCAGCAGTTCGACATCGGCGCACACAATGCCGGTGTCGTGCGGCTTGCATCTGCACCTCCTGCAAGCTGCCGGCTGTCCGTCTAGCGAAGGCGAAAGAGCCGCTTCTTCGCGCACTGCTGCTTGTGCCGGTGGCGGTGCGCTCCGGAGCGCTGCTTCGGGCGAAAGACGCCCGCCAGCGGCACTTCGCTCCGGACAGCCCCGTACTTTTGGTTTCTGCCTCTCTCGTCGTCTGCATCCTAGCCAAAAGCTTCTCCATGACTTCTCGCCGAGAAAGAAAGTGTGCCAGCACTGCAAACATCTTCCGATCTTGCTTGACGAGTTCACCCAGTTCTTTGCATCTCGCAGCGCAAAGAGACCCGCAAGAGTTTCCACGGAGTGTTTCAGGAGCTCTAGCAAGATGCATTGCAAAGTTGTCCAAAAACTTCTTCCATTCGCATGCTAACGTGATTTTCAAAGGCATGCGAGTGGCAATCCACCATCCCGCAGAAGTTCGACATCTGAGCACACAATGCTGGTGTCGTGCGGCTTGCTTCTTCACCTCCTGCAAGCTGCCGGCTCTCCGTCTACCGAAGGCGAAAGAGCCGCTTCTTCGCGCACTGCTGCTTGTGCCGGTGGCGGTGCGCTCCGGAGCGCTGCTTCGGGCGAAAGACGCCCGCGAGCGGCACTTCGCTCCGGACAGCTCCGTACTTTTGGTTTCTGCCTCTCTCGTCGTCTGCATCCTAGCCAAAAGCTTCTCCATGACTTCTCGCCGAGAAAGAAAGTGTGCCAGCACTGCAAACATCTTCCGATCTTGCTTGACGAGTTCACCCAGTTCTTTGCATCTCGCAGCGCAAAGAGACCTGCAAGAGTTTCTACGGAGTGTTTCAGGAGCTCTAGCAAGATGCATTGCAAAGTTGTCCAAAAACTTCTTCCATTCGCATGCTAACGTGATTTTCAAAGGCATGCGAGTGGCAATCCACCATCCCGCAGCAGTTCGACATCTGCGCACACAATGCTGGTGTCGTGCGGCTTGCTTCTTCACCTCCTGCAAGCTGCCGGCTCTCCGTCTACCGAAGGCGAAAGAGCCGCTTCTTCGCGCACTGCTGCTTGTGCCGGTGGCGGTGCGCTCCGGAGCGCTGCTTCGGGCGAAAGACGCCCGCGAGCGGCACTTCGCTCCGGACAGCTCCGTACCTCCGGCTTCTGCCTCTCTCGTCGTCTGCATCCTAGCCAAAAGCTTCTCCATGACTTCTCGCCGAGAGAGAAAGTGTGCCAGCACTGCAAACATCTTCCGATCTTGCTTGACGAGTTCACCCAGTTCTTTGCATCTCGCAGCGCAAAGAGACCCGCAAGAGTTTCCACGGAGTGTTGCAGGAGCACTAGCAAGATGCATTGCAAAGTTGTCCAAAAACTTCTTCCATTCGCATGCTAACGTGATTTTCAAAGGCATGCGAGTGGCAATCCACCATCCCGCAGAAGTTCGACATCTGAGCACACAATGCTGGTGTCGTGCGGCTTGCTTCTTCACCTCCTGCAAGCTGCCGGCTCTCCGTCTAGCGAAGGCGAAAGAGCCGCTTCTTCGCGCACTGCTGCTTGTGCCGGTGGCGGTGCGCTCCGGAGCGCTGCTTCGGGCGAAAGACGCCCGCGAGCGGCACTTCGCTCCGGACAGCTCCGGACTTTTGGTTTCTGCCTCTCTCGTCGTCTGCATCCTAGCCAAAAGCTTCTCCATGACTTCTCGCCGAGAAAGAAAGTGTGCCAGCACTGCAAACATCTTCCGATCTTGCTTGACGAGTTCACCCAGTTCTTTGCATCTCGCAGCGCAAAGAGACCCGCAAGAGTTTCCACGGAGTGTTTCAGGAGCTCTAGCAAGATGCATTGCAAAGTTGTCCAAAAACTTCTTCCATTCGCATGCTAACGTGATTTTCAAAGGCATGCGAGTGGCAATCCACCATCCCGCAGCAGTTCGACATCTGCGCACACAATGCTGGTGTCGTGCGGCTTGCTTCTTCACCTCCTGCAAGCTGCCGGCTCTCCGTCTACCGAAGGCGAAAGAGCCGCTTCTTCGCGCACTGCTGCTTGTGCCGGTGGCGGTGCGCTCCGGAGCGCTGCTTCGGGCGAAAGACGCCCGCGAGCGGCACTTCGCTCCGGACAGCTCCGTACTTCTGGTTTCTGCCTCTCTCGTCGTCTGCATCCTAGCCAAAAGCTTCTCCATGACTTCTCGCCGAGAGAGAAAGTGTGCCAGCTCTGCAAACATCTTCCGATCTTGCTTGACGAGTTCACCCAGTTCTTTGCATCTCGCAGCGCAAAGAGACCCGCAAGAGTTTCTACGGAGTGTTTCAGGAGCTCTAGCAAGATGCATTGCAAAGTTGTCCAAAAACTTCTTCCATTCGCATGCTAACGTGATTTTCAAAGGCATGCGAGTGGCAATCCACCATCCCGCAGCAGTTCGACATCTGCGCACACAATGCTGGTGTTGTGCGGCTTGCTTCTTCACCTCCTGCAAGCTGCCGGCTCTCCGTCTACCGAAGGCGAAAGAGCCGCTTCTTCGCGCACTGCTGCTTGTGCCGGTGGCGGTGCGCTCCGGAGCGCTGCTTCGGGCGAAAGACGCCCGCGAGCGGCACTTCGCTCCGGACAGCTCCGTACCTCCGGCTTCTGCCTCTCTCGTCGTCTGCATCCTAGCCAAAAGCTTCTCCATGACTTCTCGCCGAGAGAGAAAGTGTGCCAGCACTGCAAACATCTTCCGATCTTGCTTGACGAGTTCACCCAGTTCTTTGCATCTCGCAGCGCAAAGAGACCCGCAAGAGTTTCCACGGAGTGTTGCAGGAGCACTAGCAAGATGCATTGCAAAGTTGTCCAAAAACTTCTTCCATTCGCATGCTAACGTGATTTTCAAAGGCATGCGAGTGGCAATCCACCATCCCGCAGCAGTTCGACATCTGCGCACACAATGCTGGTGTCGTGCGGCTTGCTTCTTCACCTCCTGCAAGCTGCCGGCTCTCCGTCTAGCGAAGGCGAAAGAGCCGCTTCTTCGCGCACTGCTGCTTGTGCCGGTGGCGGTGCGCTCCGGAGCGCTGCTTCGGGCGAAAGACGCCCGCGAGCGGCACTTCGCTCCGGACAGCTCCGTACTTTTGGTTTCTGCCTCTCTCGTCGTCTGCATCCTAGCCAAAAGCTTCTCCATGACTTCTCGCCGAGAAAGAAAGTGTGCCAGCACTGCAAACATCTTCCGATCTTGCTTGACGAGTTCACCCAGTTCTTTGCATCTCGCAGCGCAAAGAGACCCGCAAGAGTTTCCACGGAGTGTTGCAGGAGCACTAGCAAGATGCATTGCAAAGTTGTCCAAAAACTTCTTCCATTCGCATGCTAACGTGATTTTCAAAGGCATGCGAGTGGCAATCCACCATCCCGCAGCAGTTCGACATCTGCGCACACAATGCTGCTGTTGTGCGGCTTGCTTCTTCACCTCCTGCAAGCTGCCGGCTCTCCGTCTACCGAAGGCGAAAGAGCCGCTTCTTCGCGCACTGCTGCTTGTGCCGGTGGCGGTGCGCTCCGGAGCGCTGCTTCGGGCGAAAGACGCCCGCGAGCGGCACTTCGCTCCGGACAGCTCCGTACTTTTGGTTTCTGCCTCTCTCGTCGTCTGCATCCTAGCCAAAAGCTTCTCCATGACTTCTCGCCGAGAAAGAAAGTGTGCCAGCACTGCAAACATCTTCCGATCTTGCTTGACGAGTTCACCCAGTTCTTTGCATCTCGCAGCGCAAAGAGACCCGCAAGAGTTTCCACGGAGTGTTGCAGGAGCACTAGCAAGATGCATTGCAAAGTTGTCCAAAAACTTCTTCCATTCGCATGCTAACGTGATTTTCAAAGGCATGCGAGTGGCAATCCACCATCCCGCAGCAGTTCGACATCTGCGCACACAATGCTGGTGTCGTGCGGCTTGCTTCTTCACCTCCTGCAAGCTGCCGGCTCTCCGTCTACCGAAGGCGAAAGAGCCGCTTCTTCGCGCACTGCTGCTTGTGCCGGTGGCGGTGCGCTCCGGAGCGCTGCTTCGGGCGAAAGACGCCCGCGAGCGGCACTTCGCTCCGGACAGCTCCGTACTTTTGGTTTCTGCCTCTCTCGTCGTCTGCATCCTAGCCAAAAGCTTCTCCATGACTTCTCGCCGAGAGAGAAAGTGTGCCAGCACTGCAAACATCTTCCGATCTTGCTTGACGAGTTCACCCAGTTCTTTGCATCTCGCAGCGCAAAGAGACCCGCAAGAGTTTCCACGGAGTGTTGCAGGAGCACTAGCAAGATGCATTGCAAAGTTGTCCAAAAACTTCTTCCATTCGCATGCTAACGTGATTTTCAAAGGCATGCGAGTGGCAATCCACCATCCCGCAGCAGTTCGACATCTGCGCACACAATGCTGGTGTCGTGCGGCTTGCTTCTTCACCTCCTGCAAGCTGCCGGCTCTCCGTCTACCGAAGGCGAAAGAGCCGCTTCTTCGCGCACTGCTGCTTGTGCCGGTGGCGGTGCGCTCCGGAGCGCTGCTTCGGGCGAAAGACGCCCGCGAGCGGCACTTCGCTCCGGACAGCTCCGTACTTTTGGTTTCTGCCTCTCTCGTCGTCTGCATCCTAGCCAAAAGCTTCTCCATGACTTCTCGCCGAGAAAGAAAGTGTGCCAGCACTGCAAACATCTTCCGATCTTGCTTGACGAGTTCACCCAGTTCTTTGCATCTCGCAGCGCAAAGAGACCCGCAAGAGTTTCCACGGAGTGTTGCAGGAGCTCTAGCAAGATGCATTGCAAAGTTGTCCAAAAACTTCTTCCATTCGCATGCTAACGTGATTTTCAAAGGCATGCGAGTGGCAATCCACCATCCCGCAGAAGTTCGACATCTGCGCACACAATGCTGGTGTCGTGCGGCTTGCTTCTTCACCTCCTGCAAGCTGCCGGCTCTCCGTCTACCGAAGGCGAAAGAGCCGCTTCTTCGCGCACTGCTGCTTGTGCCGGTGGCGGTGCGCTCCGGAGCGCTGCTTCGGGCGAAAGACGCCCGCGAGCGGCACTTCGCTCCGGACAGCTCCGTACTTTTGGTTTCTGCCTCTCTCGTCGTCTGCATCCTAGCCAAAAGCTTCTCCATGACTTCTCGCCGAGAAAGAAAGTGTGCCAGCACTGCAAACATCTTCCGATCTTGCTTGACGAGTTCACCCAGTTCTTTGCATCTCGCAGCGCAAAGAGACCCGCAAGAGTTTCCACGGAGTGTTGCAGGAGCACTAGCAAGATGCATTGCAAAGTTGTCCAAAAACTTCTTCCATTCGCATGCTAACGTGATTTTCAAAGGCATGCGAGTGGCAATCCACCATCCCGCAGCAGTTCGACATCTGCGCACACAATGCTGGTGTCGTGCGGCTTGCTTCTTCACCTCCTGCAAGCTGCCGGCTCTCCGTCTACCGAAGGCGAAAGAGCCGCTTCTTCGCGCACTGCTGCTTGTGCCGGTGGCGGTGCGCTCCGGAGCGCTGCTTCGGGCGAAAGACGCCCGCGAGCGGCACTTCGCTCCGGACAGCTCCGTACTTTTGGTTTCTGCCTCTCTCGTCGTCTGCATCCTAGCCAAAAGCTTCTCCATGACTTCTCGCCGAGAAAGAAAGTGTGCCAGCACTGCAAACATCTTCCGATCTTGCTTGACGAGTTCACCCAGTTCTTTGCATCTCGCAGCGCAAAGAGACCCGCAAGAGTTTCCACGGAGTGTTGCAGGAGCACTAGCAAGATGCATTGCAAAGTTGTCCAAAAACTTCTTCCATTCGCATGCTAACGTGATTTTCAAAGGCATGCGAGTGGCAATCCACCATCCCGCAGCAGTTCGACATCTGCGCACACAATGCTGGTGTCGTGCGGCTTGCTTCTTCACCTCCTGCAAGCTGCCGGCTCTCCGTCTACCGAAGGCGAAAGAGCCGCTTCTTCGCGCACTGCTGCTTGTGCCGGTGGCGGTGCGCTCCGGAGCGCTGCTTCGGGCGAAAGACGCCCGCGAGCGGCACTTCGCTCCGGACAGCTCCGTACTTTTGGTTTCTGCCTCTCTCGTCGTCTGCATCCTAGCCAAAAGCTTCTCCATGACTTCTCGCCGAGAAAGAAAGTGTGCCAGCACTGCAAACATCTTCCGATCTTGCTTGACGAGTTCACCCAGTTCTTTGCATCTCGCAGCGCAAAGAGACCCGCAAGAGTTTCCACGGAGTGTTTCAGGAGCTCTAGCAAGATGCATTGCAAAGTTGTCCAAAAACTTCTTCCATTCGCATGCTAACGTGATTTTCAAAGGCATGCGAGTGGCAATCCACCATCCCGCAGCAGTTCGACATCTGCGCACACAATGCTGGTGTCGTGCGGCTTGCTTCTTCACCTCCTGCAAGCTGCCGGCTCTCCGTCTACCGAAGGCGAAAGAGCCGCTTCTTCGCGCACTGCTGCTTGTGCCGGTGGCGGTGCGCTCCGGAGCGCTGCTTCGGGCGAAAGACGCCCGCGAGCGGCACTTCGCTCCGGACAGCTCCGTACTTTTGGCTTCTGCCTCTCTCGTCGTCTGCATCCTAGCCAAAAGCTTCTCCATGACTTCTCGCCGAGAAAGAAAGTGTGCCAGCACTGCAAACATCTTCCGATCTTGCTTGACGAGTTCACCCAGTTCTTTGCATCTCGCAGCGCAAAGAGACCCGCAAGAGTTTCTACGGAGTGTTGCAGGAGCTCTAGCAAGATGCATTGCAAAGTTGTCCAAAAACTTCTTCCATTCGCATGCTAACGTGATTTTCAAAGGCATGCGAGTGGCAATCCACCATCCCGCAGCAGTTCGACATCTGCGCACACAATGCTGGTGTCGTGCGGCTTGCTTCTTCACCTCCTGCAAGCTGCCGGCTCTCCGTCTACCGAAGGCGAAAGAGCCGCTTCTTCGCGCACTGCTGCTTGTGCCGGTGGCGGTGCGCTCCGGAGCGCTGCTTCGGGCGAAAGACGCCCGCGAGCGGCACTTCGCTCCGGACAGCTCCGTACTTTTGGCTTCTGCCTCTCTCGTCGTCTGCATCCTAGCCAAAAGCTTCTCCATGACTTCTCGCCGAGAGAGAAAGTGTGCCAGCACTGCAAACATCTTCCGATCTTGCTTGACGAGTTCACCCAGTTCTTTGCATCTCGCAGCGCAAAGAGACCCGCAAGAGTTTCCACGGAGTGTTGCAGGAGCACTAGCAAGATGCATTGCAAAGTTGTCCAAAAACTTCTTCCATTCGCATGCTAACGTGATTTTCAAAGGCATGCGAGTGGCAATCCACCATCCCGCAGCAGTTCGACATCTGCGCACACAATGCTGGTGTCGTGCGGCTTGCTTCTTCACCTCCTGCAAGCTGCCGGCTCTCCGTCTACCGAAGGCGAAAGAGCCGCTTCTTCGCGCACTGCTGCTTGTGCCGGTGGCGGTGCGCTCCGGAGCGCTGCTTCGGGCGAAAGACGCCCGCGAGCGGCACTTCGCTCCGGACAGCTCCGTACTTTTGGTTTCTGCCTCTCTCGTCGTCTGCATCCTAGCCAAAAGCTTCTCCATGACTTCTCGCCGAGAAAGAAAGTGTGCCAGCACTGCAAACATCTTCCGATCTTGCTTGACGAGTTCACCCAGTTCTTTGCATCTCGCAGCGCAAAGAGACCCGCAAGAGTTTCCACGGAGTGTTGCAGGAGCACTAGCAAGATGCATTGCAAAGTTGTCCAAAAACTTCTTCCATTCGCATGCTAACGTGATTTTCAAAGGCATGCGAGTGGCAATCCACCATCCCGCAGCAGTTCGACAGCTGCGCACACAATGCTGGTGTCGTGCGGCTTGCTTCTTCACCTCCTGCAAGCTGCCGGCTCTCCGTCTACCGAAGGCGAAAGAGCCGCTTCTTCGCGCACTGCTGCTTGTGCCGGTGGCGGTGCGCTCCGGAGCGCTGCTTCGGGCGAAAGACGCCCGCGAGCGGCACTTCGCTCCGGACAGCTCCGTACCTCCGGCTTCTGCCTCTCTCGTCGTCTGCATCCTAGCCAAAAGCTTCTCCATGACTTCTCGCCGAGAGAGAAAGTGTGCCAGCACTGCAAACATCTTCCGATCTTGCTTGACGAGTTCACCCAGTTCTTTGCATCTCGCAGCGCAAAGAGACCCGCAAGAGTTTCCACGGAGTGTTGCAGGAGCACTAGCAAGATGCATTGCAAAGTTGTCCAAAAACTTCTTCCATTCGCATGCTAACGTGATTTTCAAAGGCATGCGAGTGGCAATCCACCATCCCGCAGCAGTTCGACATCTGCGCACACAATGCTGGTGTCGTGCGGCTTGCTTCTTCACCTCCTGCAAGCTGCCGGCTCTCCGTCTACCGAAGGCGAAAGAGCCGCTTCTTCGCGCACTGCTGCTTGTGCCGGTGGCGGTGCGCTCCGGAGCGCTGCTTCGGGCGAAAGACGCCCGCGAGCGGCACTTCGCTCCGGACAGCTCCGTACTTTTGGTTTCTGCCTCTCTCGTCGTCTGCATCCTAGCCAAAAGCTTCTCCATGACTTCTCGCCGAGAAAGAAAGTGTGCCAGCACTGCAAACATCTTCCGATCTTGCTTGACGAGTTCACCCAGTTCTTTGCATCTCGCAGCGCAAAGAGACCCGCAAGAGTTTCCACGGAGTGTTGCAGGAGCACTAGCAAGATGCATTGCAAAGTTGTCCAAAAACTTCTTCCATTCGCATGCTAACGTGATTTTCAAAGGCATGCGAGTGGCAATCCACCATCCCGCAGCAGTTCGACATCTGCGCACACAATGCTGGTGTCGTGCGGCTTGCTTCTTCACCTCCTGCAAGCTGCCGGCTCTCCGTCTACCGAAGGCGAAAGAGCCGCTTCTTCGCGCACTGCTGCTTGTGCCGGTGGCGGTGCGCTCCGGAGCGCTGCTTCGGGCGAAAGACGCCCGCGAGCGGCACTTCGCTCCGGACAGCTCCGTACTTTTGGTTTCTGCCTCTCTCGTCGTCTGCATCCTAGCCAAAAGCTTCTCCATGACTTCTCGCCGAGAAAGAAAGTGTGCCAGCACTGCAAACATCTTCCGATCTTGCTTGACGAGTTCACCCAGTTCTTTGCATCTCGCAGCGCAAAGAGACCCGCAAGAGTTTCCACGGAGTGTTGCAGGAGCACTAGCAAGATGCATTGCAAAGTTGTCCAAAAACTTCTTCCATTCGCATGCTAACGTGATTTTCAAAGGCATGCGAGTGGCAATCCACCATCCCGCAGAAGTTCGACATCTGCGCACACAATGCTGGTGTCGTGCGGCTTGCTTCTTCACCTCCTGCAAGCTGCCGGCTCTCCGTCTACCGAAGGCGAAAGAGCCGCTTCTTCGCGCACTGCTGCTTGTGCCGGTGGCGGTGCGCTCCGGAGCGCTGCTTCGGGCGAAAGACGCCCGCGAGCGGCACTTCGCTCCGGACAGCTCCGTACTTTTGGTTTCTGCCTCTCTCGTCGTCTGCATCCTAGCCAAAAGCTTCTCCATGACTTCTCGCCGAGAAAGAAAGTGTGCCAGCACTGCAAACATCTTCCGATCTTGCTTGACGAGTTCACCCAGTTCTTTGCATCTCGCAGCGCAAAGAGACCCGCAAGAGTTTCCACGGAGTGTTGCAGGAGCACTAGCAAGATGCATTGCAAAGTTGTCCAAAAACTTCTTCCATTCGCATGCTAACGTGATTTTCAAAGGCATGCGAGTGGCAATCCACCATCCCGCAGCAGTTCGACATCTGCGCACACAATGCTGGTGTCGTGCGGCTTGCTTCTTCACCTCCTGCAAGCTGCCGGCTCTCCGTCTACCGAAGGCGAAAGAGCCGCTTCTTCGCGCACTGCTGCTTGTGCCGGTGGCGGTGCGCTCCGGAGCGCTGCTTCGGGCGAAAGACGCCCGCGAGCGGCACTTCGCTCCGGACAGCTCCGTACTTTTGGTTTCTGCCTCTCTCGTCGTCTGCATCCTAGCCAAAAGCTTCTCCATGACTTCTCGCCGAGAGAGAAAGTGTGCCAGCACTGCAAACATCTTCCGATCTTGCTTGACGAGTTCACCCAGTTCTTTGCATCTCGCAGCGCAAAGAGACCCGCAAGAGTTTCCACGGAGTGTTGCAGGAGCACTAGCAAGATGCATTGCAAAGTTGTCCAAAAACTTCTTCCATTCGCATGCTAACGTGATTTTCAAAGGCATGCGAGTGGCAATCCACCATCCCGCAGCAGTTCGACAGCTGCGCACACAATGCTGGTGTCGTGCGGCTTGCTTCTTCACCTCCTGCAAGCTGCCGGCTCTCCGTCTACCGAAGGCGAAAGAGCCGCTTCTTCGCGCACTGCTGCTTGTGCCGGTGGCGGTGCGCTCCGGAGCGCTGCTTCGGGCGAAAGACGCCCGCGAGCGGCACTTCGCTCCGGACAGCTCCGTACTTTTGGTTTCTGCCTCTCTCGTCGTCTGCATCCTAGCCAAAAGCTTCTCCATGACTTCTCGCCGAGAAAGAAAGTGTGCCAGCACTGCAAACATCTTCCGATCTTGCTTGACGAGTTCACCCAGTTCTTTGCATCTCGCAGCGCAAAGGAGACCGCAAGAGTTTCCACGGAGTGTTGCAGGAGCACTAGCAAGATGCATTGCAAAGTTGTCCAAAAACTTCTTCCATTCGCATGCTAACGTGATTTTCAAAGGCATGCGAGTGGCAATCCACCATCCCGCAGAAGTTCGACATCTGCGCACACAATGCTGGTGTCGTGCGGCTTGCTTCTTCACCTCCTGCAAGCTGCCGGCTCTCCGTCTACCGAAGGCGAAAGAGCCGCTTCTTCGCGCACTGCTGCTTGTGCCGGTGGCGGTGCGCTCCGGAGCGCTGCTTCGGGCGAAAGACGCCCGCGAGCGGCACTTCGCTCCGGACAGCTCCGTACTTTTGGTTTCTGCCTCTCTCGTCGTCTGCATCCTAGCCAAAAGCTTCTCCATGACTTCTCGCCGAGAAAGAAAGTGTGCCAGCTCTGCAAACATCTTCCGATCTTGCTTGACGAGTTCACCCAGTTCTTTGCATCTCGCAGCGCAAAGAGACCCGCAAGAGTTTCCACGGAGTGTTGCAGGAGCACTAGCAAGATGCATTGCAAAGTTGTCCAAAAACTTCTTCCATTCGCATGCTAACGTGATTTTCAAAGGCATGCGAGTGGCAATCCACCATCCCGCAGCAGTTCGACATCTGCGCACACAATGCTGGTGTCGTGCGGCTTGCTTCTTCACCTCCTGCAAGCTGCCGGCTCTCCGTCTACCGAAGGCGAAAGAGCCGCTTCTTCGCGCACTGCTGCTTGTGCCGGTGGCGGTGCGCTCCGGAGCGCTGCTTCGGGCGAAAGACGCCCGCGAGCGGCACTTCGCTCCGGACAGCTCCGTACTTTTGGTTTCTGCCTCTCTCGTCGTCTGCATCCTAGCCAAAAGCTTCTCCATGACTTCTCGCCGAGAAAGAAAGTGTGCCAGCACTGCAAACATCTTCCGATCTTGCTTGACGAGTTCACCCAGTTCTTTGCATCTCGCAGCGCAAAGAGACCCGCAAGAGTTTCCACGGAGTGTTGCAGGAGCACTAGCAAGATGCATTGCAAAGTTGTCCAAAAACTTCTTCCATTCGCATGCTAACGTGATTTTCAAAGGCATGCGAGTGGCAATCCACCATCCCGCAGCAGTTCGACATCTGCGCACACAATGCTGCTGTCGTGCGGCTTGCTTCTTCACCTCCTGCAAGCTGCCGGCTCTCCGTCTACCGAAGGCGAAAGAGCCGCTTCTTCGCGCACTGCTGCTTGTGCCGGTGGCGGTGCGCTCCGGAGCGCTGCTTCGGGCGAAAGACGCCCGCGAGCGGCACTTCGCTCCGGACAGCTCCGTACTTTTGGTTTCTGCCTCTCTCGTCGTCTGCATCCTAGCCAAAAGCTTCTCCATGACTTCTCGCCGAGAAAGAAAGTGTGCCAGCACTGCAAACATCTTCCGATCTTGCTTGACGAGTTCACCCAGTTCTTTGCATCTCGCAGCGCAAAGAGACCCGCAAGAGTTTCCACGGAGTGTTGCAGGAGCACTAGCAAGATGCATTGCAAAGTTGTCCAAAAACTTCTTCCATTCGCATGCTAACGTGATTTTCAAAGGCATGCGAGTGGCAATCCACCATCCCGCAGCAGTTCGACATCTGCGCACACAATGCTGGTGTCGTGCGGCTTGCTTCTTCACCTCCTGCAAGCTGCCGGCTCTCCGTCTACCGAAGGCGAAAGAGCCGCTTCTTCGCGCACTGCTGCTTGTGCCGGTGGCGGTGCGCTCCGGAGCGCTGCTTCGGGCGAAAGACGCCCGCGAGCGGCACTTCGCTCCGGACAGCTCCGTACTTTTGGTTTCTGCCTCTCTCGTCGTCTGCATCCTAGCCAAAAGCTTCTCCATGACTTCTCGCCGAGAAAGAAAGTGTGCCAGCTCTGCAAACATCTTCCGATCTTGCTTGACGAGTTCACCCAGTTCTTTGCATCTCGCAGCGCAAAGAGACCCGCAAGAGTTTCCACGGAGTGTTGCAGGAGCACTAGCAAGATGCATTGCAAAGTTGTCCAAAAACTTCTTCCATTCGCATGCTAACGTGATTTTCAAAGGCATGCGAGTGGCAATCCACCATCCCGCAGCAGTTCGACATCTGCGCACACAATGCTGGTGTCGTGCGGCTTGCTTCTTCACCTCCTGCAAGCTGCCGGCTCTCCGTCTACCGAAGGCGAAAGAGCCGCTTCTTCGCGCACTGCTGCTTGTGCCGGTGGCGGTGCGCTCCGGAGCGCTGCTTCGGGCGAAAGACGCCCGCGAGCGGCACTTCGCTCCGGACAGCTCCGTACTTTTGGCTTCTGCCTCTCTCGTCGTCTGCATCCTAGCCAAAAGCTTCTCCATGACTTCTCGCCGAGAGAGAAAGTGTGCCAGCACTGCAAACATCTTCCGATCTTGCTTGACGAGTTCACCCAGTTCTTTGCATCTCGCAGCGCAAAGAGACCCGCAAGAGTTTCCACGGAGTGTTGCAGGAGCACTAGCAAGATGCATTGCAAAGTTGTCCAAAAACTTCTTCCATTCGCATGCTAACGTGATTTTCAAAGGCATGCGAGTGGCAATCCACCATCCCGCAGCAGTTCGACATCTGCGCACACAATGCTGGTGTCGTGCGGCTTGCTTCTTCACCTCCTGCAAGCTGCCGGCTCTCCGTCTACCGAAGGCGAAAGAGCCGCTTCTTCGCGCACTGCTGCTTGTGCCGGTGGCGGTGCGCTCCGGAGCGCTGCTTCGGGCGAAAGACGCCCGCGAGCGGCACTTCGCTCCGGACAGCTCCGTACTTTTGGTTTCTGCCTCTCTCGTCGTCTGCATCCTAGCCAAAAGCTTCTCCATGACTTCTCGCCGAGAAAGAAAGTGTGCCAGCACTGCAAACATCTTCCGATCTTGCTTGACGAGTTCACCCAGTTCTTTGCATCTCGCAGCGCAAAGAGACCCGCAAGAGTTTCCACGGAGTGTTGCAGGAGCACTAGCAAGATGCATTGCAAAGTTGTCCAAAAACTTCTTCCATTCGCATGCTAACGTGATTTTCAAAGGCATGCGAGTGGCAATCCACCATCCCGCAGCAGTTCGACAGCTGCGCACACAATGCTGGTGTCGTGCGGCTTGCTTCTTCACCTCCTGCAAGCTGCCGGCTCTCCGTCTACCGAAGGCGAAAGAGCCGCTTCTTCGCGCACTGCTGCTTGTGCCGGTGGCGGTGCGCTCCGGAGCGCTGCTTCGGGCGAAAGACGCCCGCGAGCGGCACTTCGCTCCGGACAGCTCCGTACTTTTGGTTTCTGCCTCTCTCGTCGTCTGCATCCTAGCCAAAAGCTTCTCCATGACTTCTCGCCGAGAAAGAAAGTGTGCCAGCACTGCAAACATCTTCCGATCTTGCTTGACGAGTTCACCCAGTTCTTTGCATCTCGCAGCGCAAAGAGACCCGCAAGAGTTTCCACGGAGTGTTGCAGGAGCACTAGCAAGATGCATTGCAAAGTTGTCCAAAAACTTCTTCCATTCGCATGCTAACGTGATTTTCAAAGGCATGCGAGTGGCAATCCACCATCCCGCAGCAGTTCGACAGCTGCGCACACAATGCTGGTGTCGTGCGGCTTGCTTCTTCACCTCCTGCAAGCTGCCGGCTCTCCGTCTACCGAAGGCGAAAGAGCCGCTTCTTCGCGCACTGCTGCTTGTGCCGGTGGCGGTGCGCTCCGGAGCGCTGCTTCGGGCGAAAGACGCCCGCGAGCGGCACTTCGCTCCGGACAGCTCCGTACTTTTGGTTTCTGCCTCTCTCGTCGTCTGCATCCTAGCCAAAAGCTTCTCCATGACTTCTCGCCGAGAAAGAAAGTGTGCCAGCACTGCAAACATCTTCCGATCTTGCTTGACGAGTTCACCCAGTTCTTTGCATCTCGCAGCGCAAAGAGACCGGCAAGAGTTTCCACGGAGTGTTGCAGGAGCACTAGCAAGATGCATTGCAAAGTTGTCCAAAAACTTCTTCCATTCGCATGCTAACGTGATTTTCAAAGGCATGCGAGTGGCAATCCACCATCCCGCAGCAGTTCGACATCTGCGCACACAATGCTGGTGTCGTGCGGCTTGCTTCTTCACCTCCTGCAAGCTGCCGGCTCTCCGTCTACCGAAGGCGAAAGAGCCGCTTCTTCGCGCACTGCTGCTTGTGCCGGTGGCGGTGCGCTCCGGAGCGCTGCTTCGGGCGAAAGACGCCCGCGAGCGGCACTTCGCTCCGGACAGCTCCGTACTTTTGGTTTCTGCCTCTCTCGTCGTCTGCATCCTAGCCAAAAGCTTCTCCATGACTTCTCGCCGAGAAAGAAAGTGTGCCAGCACTGCAAACATCTTCCGATCTTGCTTGACGAGTTCACCCAGTTCTTTGCATCTCGCAGCGCAAAGAGACCCGCAAGAGTTTCTACGGAGTGTTGCAGGAGCACTAGCAAGATGCATTGCAAAGTTGTCCAAAAACTTCTTCCATTCGCATGCTAACGTGATTTTCAAAGGCATGCGAGTGGCAATCCACCATCCCGCAGCAGTTCGACAGCTGCGCACACAATGCTGGTGTCGTGCGGCTTGCTTCTTCACCTCCTGCAAGCTGCCGGCTCTCCGTCTACCGAAGGCGAAAGAGCCGCTTCTTCGCGCACTGCTGCTTGTGCCGGTGGCGGTGCGCTCCGGAGCGCTGCTTCGGGCGAAAGACGCCCGCGAGCGGCACTTCGCTCCGGACAGCTCCGTACTTTTGGTTTCTGCCTCTCTCGTCGTCTGCATCCTAGCCAAAAGCTTCTCCATGACTTCTCGCCGAGAAAGAAAGTGTGCCAGCACTGCAAACATCTTCCGATCTTGCTTGACGAGTTCACCCAGTTCTTTGCATCTCGCAGCGCAAAGAGACCCGCAAGAGTTTCCACGGAGTGTTGCAGGAGCACTAGCAAGATGCATTGCAAAGTTGTCCAAAAACTTCTTCCATTCGCATGCTAACGTGATTTTCAAAGGCATGCGAGTGGCAATCCACCATCCCGCAGCAGTTCGACATCTGCGCACACAATGCTGGTGTCGTGCGGCTTGCTTCTTCACCTCCTGCAAGCTGCCGGCTCTCCGTCTACCGAAGGCGAAAGAGCCGCTTCTTCGCGCACTGCTGCTTGTGCCGGTGGCGGTGCGCTCCGGAGCGCTGCTTCGGGCGAAAGACGCCCGCGAGCGGCACTTCGCTCCGGACAGCTCCGTACTTTTGGTTTCTGCCTCTCTCGTCGTCTGCATCCTAGCCAAAAGCTTCTCCATGACTTCTCGCCGAGAAAGAAAGTGTGCCAGCACTGCAAACATCTTCCGATCTTGCTTGACGAGTTCACCCAGTTCTTTGCATCTCGCAGCGCAAAGAGACCCGCAAGAGTTTCCACGGAGTGTTGCAGGAGCACTAGCAAGATGCATTGCAAAGTTGTCCAAAAACTTCTTCCATTCGCATGCTAACGTGATTTTCAAAGGCATGCGAGTGGCAATCCACCATCCCGCAGCAGTTCGACAGCTGCGCACACAATGCTGGTGTCGTGCGGCTTGCTTCTTCACCTCCTGCAAGCTGCCGGCTCTCCGTCTACCGAAGGCGAAAGAGCCGCTTCTTCGCGCACTGCTGCTTGTGCCGGTGGCGGTGCGCTCCGGAGCGCTGCTTCGGGCGAAAGACGCCCGCGAGCGGCACTTCGCTCCGGACAGCTCCGTACTTTTGGTTTCTGCCTCTCTCGTCGTCTGCATCCTAGCCAAAAGCTTCTCCATGACTTCTCGCCGAGAAAGAAAGTGTGCCAGCACTGCAAACATCTTCCGATCTTGCTTGACGAGTTCACCCAGTTCTTTGCATCTCGCAGCGCAAAGAGACCCGCAAGAGTTTCCACGGAGTGTTGCAGGAGCACTAGCAAGATGCATTGCAAAGTTGTCCAAAAACTTCTTCCATTCGCATGCTAACGTGATTTTCAAAGGCATGCGAGTGGCAATCCACCATCCCGCAGCAGTTCGACATCTGCGCACACAATGCTGGTGTCGTGCGGCTTGCTTCTTCACCTCCTGCAAGCTGCCGGCTCTCCGTCTACCGAAGGCGAAAGAGCCGCTTCTTCGCGCACTGCTGCTTGTGCCGGTGGCGGTGCGCTCCGGAGCGCTGCTTCGGGCGAAAGACGCCCGCGAGCGGCACTTCGCTCCGGACAGCTCCGTACTTTTGGTTTCTGCCTCTCTCGTCGTCTGCATCCTAGCCAAAAGCTTCTCCATGACTTCTCGCCGAGAAAGAAAGTGTGCCAGCACTGCAAACATCTTCCGATCTTGCTTGACGAGTTCACCCAGTTCTTTGCATCTCGCAGCGCAAAGAGACCCGCAAGAGTTTCCACGGAGTGTTGCAGGAGCACTAGCAAGATGCATTGCAAAGTTGTCCAAAAACTTCTTCCATTCGCATGCTAACGTGATTTTCAAAGGCATGCGAGTGGCAATCCACCATCCCGCAGCAGTTCGACATCTGCGCACACAATGCTGGTGTCGTGCGGCTTGCTTCTTCACCTCCTGCAAGCTGCCGGCTCTCCGTCTACCGAAGGCGAAAGAGCCGCTTCTTCGCGCACTGCTGCTTGTGCCGGTGGCGGTGCGCTCCGGAGCGCTGCTTCGGGCGAAAGACGCCCGCGAGCGGCACTTCGCTCCGGACAGCTCCGTACTTTTGGTTTCTGCCTCTCTCGTCGTCTGCATCCTAGCCAAAAGCTTCTCCATGACTTCTCGCCGAGAAAGAAAGTGTGCCAGCACTGCAAACATCTTCCGATCTTGCTTGACGAGTTCACCCAGTTCTTTGCATCTCGCAGCGCAAAGAGACCCGCAAGAGTTTCCACGGAGTGTTGCAGGAGCACTAGCAAGATGCATTGCAAAGTTGTCCAAAAACTTCTTCCATTCGCATGCTAACGTGATTTTCAAAGGCATGCGAGTGGCAATCCACCATCCCGCAGCAGTTCGACAGCTGCGCACACAATGCTGGTGTCGTGCGGCTTGCTTCTTCACCTCCTGCAAGCTGCCGGCTCTCCGTCTACCGAAGGCGAAAGAGCCGCTTCTTCGCGCACTGCTGCTTGTGCCGGTGGCGGTGCGCTCCGGAGCGCTGCTTCGGGCGAAAGACGCCCGCGAGCGGCACTTCGCTCCGGACAGCTCCGTACTTTTGGTTTCTGCCTCTCTCGTCGTCTGCATCCTAGCCAAAAGCTTCTCCATGACTTCTCGCCGAGAAAGAAAGTGTGCCAGCACTGCAAACATCTTCCGATCTTGCTTGACGAGTTCACCCAGTTCTTTGCATCTCGCAGCGCAAAGAGACCCGCAAGAGTTTCCACGGAGTGTTGCAGGAGCACTAGCAAGATGCATTGCAAAGTTGTCCAAAAACTTCTTCCATTCGCATGCTAACGTGATTTTCAAAGGCATGCGAGTGGCAATCCACCATCCCGCAGCAGTTCGACATCTGCGCACACAATGCTGGTGTCGTGCGGCTTGCTTCTTCACCTCCTGCAAGCTGCCGGCTCTCCGTCTACCGAAGGCGAAAGAGCCGCTTCTTCGCGCACTGCTGCTTGTGCCGGTGGCGGTGCGCTCCGGAGCGCTGCTTCGGGCGAAAGACGCCCGCGAGCGGCACTTCGCTCCGGACAGCTCCGTACTTTTGGTTTCTGCCTCTCTCGTCGTCTGCATCCTAGCCAAAAGCTTCTCCATGACTTCTCGCCGAGAAAGAAAGTGTGCCAGCACTGCAAACATCTTCCGATCTTGCTTGACGAGTTCACCCAGTTCTTTGCATCTCGCAGCGCAAAGAGACCCGCAAGAGTTTCCACGGAGTGTTGCAGGAGCACTAGCAAGATGCATTGCAAAGTTGTCCAAAAACTTCTTCCATTCGCATGCTAACGTGATTTTCAAAGGCATGCGAGTGGCAATCCACCATCCCGCAGCAGTTCGACATCTGCGCACACAATGCTGGTGTCGTGCGGCTTGCTTCTTCACCTCCTGCAAGCT
Organism: Motacilla alba alba; assembly: GCF_015832195.1. Lineage (NCBI taxonomy): Eukaryota > Metazoa > Chordata > Aves > Passeriformes > Motacillidae > Motacilla > Motacilla alba. Next base: position 22,601,620 of record NC_052016.1, on the reverse strand, counting down.
GCCGGCTCTCCGTCTACCGAAGGCGAAAGAGCCGCTTCTTCGCGCACTGCTGCTTGTGCCGGTGGCGGTGCGCTCCGGAGCGCTGCTTCGGGCGAAAGACGCCCGCGAGCGGCACTTCGCTCCGGACAGCTCCGTACTTTTGGTTTCTGCCTCTCTCGTCGTCTGCATCCTAGCCAAAAGCTTCTCCATGACTTCTCGCCGAGAAAGAAAGTGTGCCAGCACTGCAAACATCTTCCGATCTTGCTTGACGAGTTCACCCAGTTCTTTGCATCTCGCAGCGCAAAGAGACCCGCAAGAGTTTCCACGGAGTGTTGCAGGAGCACTAGCAAGATGCATTGCAAAGTTGTCCAAAAACTTCTTCCATTCGCATGCTAACGTGATTTTCAAAGGCATGCGAGTGGCAATCCACCATCCCGCAGCAGTTCGACAGCTGCGCACACAATGCTGGTGTCGTGCGGCTTGCTTCTTCACCTCCTGCAAGCTGCCGGCTCTCCGTCTACCGAAGGCGAAAGAGCCGCTTCTTCGCGCACTGCTGCTTGTGCCGGTGGCGGTGCGCTCCGGAGCGCTGCTTCGGGCGAAAGACGCCCGCGAGCGGCACTTCGCTCCGGACAGCTCCGTACTTTTGGTTTCTGCCTCTCTCGTCGTCTGCATCCTAGCCAAAAGCTTCTCCATGACTTCTCGCCGAGAAAGAAAGTGTGCCAGCACTGCAAACATCTTCCGATCTTGCTTGACGAGTTCACCCAGTTCTTTGCATCTCGCAGCGCAAAGAGACCCGCAAGAGTTTCTACGGAGTGTTGCAGGAGCACTAGCAAGATGCATTGCAAAGTTGTCCAAAAACTTCTTCCATTCGCATGCTAACGTGATTTTCAAAGGCATGCGAGTGGCAATCCACCATCCCGCAGCAGTTCGACAGCTGCGCACACAATGCTGGTGTCGTGCGGCTTGCTTCTTCACCTCCTGCAAGCTGCCGGCTCTCCGTCTACCGAAGGCGAAAGAGCCGCTTCTTCGCGCACTGCTGCTTGTGCCGGTGGCGGTGCGCTCCGGAGCGCTGCTTCGGGCGAAAGACGCCCGCGAGCGGCACTTCGCTCCGGACAGCTCCGTACTTTTGGTTTCTGCCTCTCTCGTCGTCTGCATCCTAGCCAAAAGCTTCTCCATGACTTCTCGCCGAGAAAGAAAGTGTGCCAGCACTGCAAACATCTTCCGATCTTGCTTGACGAGTTCACCCAGTTCTTTGCATCTCGCAGCGCAAAGAGACCCGCAAGAGTTTCCACGGAGTGTTGCAGGAGCACTAGCAAGATGCATTGCAAAGTTGTCCAAAAACTTCTTCCATTCGCATGCTAACGTGATTTTCAAAGGCATGCGAGTGGCAATCCACCATCCCGCAGCAGTTCGACATCGGCGCACACAATGCTGGTGTCGTGCGGCTTGCTTCTTCACCTCCTGCAAGCTGCCGGCTCTCCGTCTACCGAAGGCGAAAGAGCCGCTTCTTCGCGCACTGCTGCTTGTGCCGGTGGCGGTGCGCTCCGGAGCGCTGCTTCGGGCGAAAGACGCCCGCGAGCGGCACTTCGCTCCGGACAGCTCCGTACCTCCGGCTTCTGCCTCTCTCGTCGTCTGCATCCTAGCCAAAAGCTTCTCCATGACTTCTCGCCGAGAGAGAAAGTGTGCCAGCACTGCAAACATCTTCCGATCTTGCTTGACGAGTTCACCCAGTTCTTTGCATCTCGCAGCGCAAAGAGACCCGCAAGAGTTTCTACGGAGTGTTGCAGGAGCACTAGCAAGATGCATTGCAAAGTTGTCCAAAAACTTCTTCCATTCGCATGCTAACGTGATTTTCAAAGGCATGCGAGTGGCAATCCACCATCCCGCAGCAGTTCGACATCTGCGCACACAATGCTGGTGTCGTGCGGCTTGCTTCTTCACCTCCTGCAAGCTGCCGGCTCTCCGTCTACCGAAGGCGAAAGAGCCGCTTCTTCGCGCACTGCTGCTTGTGCCGGTGGCGGTGCGCTCCGGAGCGCTGCTTCGGGCGAAAGACGCCCGCGAGCGGCACTTCGCTCCGGACAGCTCCGTACTTTTGGTTTCTGCCTCTCTCGTCGTCTGCATCCTAGCCAAAAGCTTCTCCATGACTTCTCGCCGAGAAAGAAAGTGTGCCAGCACTGCAAACATCTTCCGATCTTGCTTGACGAGTTCACCCAGTTCTTTGCATCTCGCAGCGCAAAGAGACCGGCAAGAGTTTCCACGGAGTGTTGCAGGAGCACTAGCAAGATGCATTGCAAAGTTGTCCAAAAACTTCTTCCATTCGCATGCTAACGTGATTTTCAAAGGCATGCGAGTGGCAATCCACCATCCCGCAGCAGTTCGACAGCTGCGCACACAATGCTGGTGTCGTGCGGCTTGCTTCTTCACCTCCTGCAAGCTGCCGGCTCTCCGTCTACCGAAGGCGAAAGAGCCGCTTCTTCGCGCACTGCTGCTTGTGCCGGTGGCGGTGCGCTCCGGAGCGCTGCTTCGGGCGAAAGACGCCCGCGAGCGGCACTTCGCTCCGGACAGCTCCGTACTTTTGGCTTCTGCCTCTCTCGTCGTCTGCATCCTAGCCAAAAGCTTCTCCATGACTTCTCGCCGAGAAAGAAAGTGTGCCAGCACTGCAAACATCTTCCGATCTTGCTTGACGAGTTCACCCAGTTCTTTGCATCTCGCAGCGCAAAGAGACCCGCAAGAGTTTCCACGGAGTGTTGCAGGAGCACTAGCAAGATGCATTGCAAAGTTGTCCAAAAACTTCTTCCATTCGCATGCTAACGTGATTTTCAAAGGCATGCGAGTGGCAATCCACCATCCCGCAGCAGTTCGACATCTGCGCACACAATGCTGGTGTCGTGCGGCTTGCTTCTTCACCTCCTGCAAGCTGCCGGCTCTCCGTCTACCGAAGGCGAAAGAGCCGCTTCTTCGCGCACTGCTGCTTGTGCCGGTGGCGGTGCGCTCCGGAGCGCTGCTTCGGGCGAAAGACGCCCGCGAGCGGCACTTCGCTCCGGACAGCTCCGTACTTTTGGTTTCTGCCTCTCTCGTCGTCTGCATCCTAGCCAAAAGCTTCTCCATGACTTCTCGCCGAGAAAGAAAGTGTGCCAGCACTGCAAACATCTTCCGATCTTGCTTGACGAGTTCACCCAGTACTTTGCATCTCGCAGCGCAAAGAGACCCGCAAGAGTTTCCACGGAGTGTTGCAGGAGCACTAGCAAGATGCATTGCAAAGTTGTCCAAAAACTTCTTCCATTCGCATGCTAACGTGATTTTCAAAGGCATGCGAGTGGCAATCCACCATCCCGCAGCAGTTCGACATCTGCGCACACAATGCTGGTGTCGTGCGGCTTGCTTCTTCACCTCCTGCAAGCTGCCGGCTCTCCGTCTACCGAAGGCGAAAGAGCCGCTTCTTCGCGCACTGCTGCTTGTGCCGGTGGCGGTGCGCTCCGGAGCGCTGCTTCGGGCGAAAGACGCCCGCGAGCGGCACTTCGCTCCGGACAGCTCCGTACTTTTGGTTTCTGCCTCTCTCGTCGTCTGCATCCTAGCCAAAAGCTTCTCCATGACTTCTCGCCGAGAAAGAAAGTGTGCCAGCTCTGCAAACATCTTCCGATCTTGCTTGACGAGTTCACCCAGTTCTTTGCATCTCGCAGCGCAAAGAGACCCGCAAGAGTTTCCACGGAGTGTTGCAGGAGCACTAGCAAGATGCATTGCAAAGTTGTCCAAAAACTTCTTCCATTCGCATGCTAACGTGATTTTCAAAGGCATGCGAGTGGCAATCCACCATCCCGCAGCAGTTCCTAAGCTGCGCACACAATGCTGGTGTCGTGCGGCTTGCTTCTTCACCTCCTGCAAGCTGCCGGCTCTCCGTCTACCGAAGGCGAAAGAGCCGCTTCTTCGCGCACTGCTGCTTGTGCCGGTGGCGGTGCGCTCCGGAGCGCTGCTTCGGGCGAAAGACGCCCGCGAGCGGCACTTCGCTCCGGACAGCTCCGTACTTTTGGTTTCTGCCTCTCTCGTCGTCTGCATCCTAGCCAAAAGCTTCTCCATGACTTCTCGCCGAGAAAGAAAGTGTGCCAGCACTGCAAACATCTTCCGATCTTGCTTGACGAGTTCACCCAGTTCTTTGCATCTCGCAGCGCAAAGAGACCCGCAAGAGTTTCCACGGAGTGTTGCAGGAGCACTAGCAAGATGCATTGCAAAGTTGTCCAAAAACTTCTTCCATTCGCATGCTAACGTGATTTTCAAAGGCATGCGAGTGGCAATCCACCATCCCGCAGCAGTTCCTAAGCTGCGCACACAATGCTGGTGTCGTGCGGCTTGCTTCTTCACCTCCTGCAAGCTGCCGGCTCTCCGTCTACCGAAGGCGAAAGAGCCGCTTCTTCGCGCACTGCTGCTTGTGCCGGTGGCGGTGCGCTCCGGAGCGCTGCTTCGGGCGAAAGACGCCCGCGAGCGGCACTTCGCTCCGGACAGCTCCGTACTTTTGGTTTCTGCCTCTCTCGTCGTCTGCATCCTAGCCAAAAGCTTCTCCATGACTTCTCGCCGAGAAAGAAAGTGTGCCAGCACTGCAAACATCTTCCGATCTTGCTTGACGAGTTCACCCAGTTCTTTGCATCTCGCAGCGCAAAGAGACCCGCAAGAGTTTCCACGGAGTGTTGCAGGAGCACTAGCAAGATGCATTGCAAAGTTGTCCAAAAACTTCTTCCATTCGCATGCTAACGTGATTTTCAAAGGCATGCGAGTGGCAATCCACCATCCCGCAGCAGTTCGACAGCTGCGCACACAATGCTGGTGTCGTGCGGCTTGCTTCTTCACCTCCTGCAAGCTGCCGGCTCTCCGTCTACCGAAGGCGAAAGAGCCGCTTCTTCGCGCACTGCTGCTTGTGCCGGTGGCGGTGCGCTCCGGAGCGCTGCTTCGGGCGAAAGACGCCCGCGAGCGGCACTTCGCTCCGGACAGCTCCGTACTTTTGGTTTCTGCCTCTCTCGTCGTCTGCATCCTAGCCAAAAGCTTCTCCATGACTTCTCGCCGAGAAAGAAAGTGTGCCAGCACTGCAAACATCTTCCGATCTTGCTTGACGAGTTCACCCAGTTCTTTGCATCTCGCAGCGCAAAGAGACCCGCAAGAGTTTCCACGGAGTGTTGCAGGAGCACTAGCAAGATGCATTGCAAAGTTGTCCAAAAACTTCTTCCATTCGCATGCTAACGTGATTTTCAAAGGCATGCGAGTGGCAATCCACCATCCCGCAGCAGTTCGACATCTGCGCACACAATGCTGGTGTCGTGCGGCTTGCTTCTTCACCTCCTGCAAGCTGCCGGCTCTCCGTCTACCGAAGGCGAAAGAGCCGCTTCTTCGCGCACTGCTGCTTGTGCCGGTGGCGGTGCGCTCCGGAGCGCTGCTTCGGGCGAAAGACGCCCGCGAGCGGCACTTCGCTCCGGACAGCTCCGTACTTTTGTCTTCTGCCTCTCTCGTCGTCTGCATCCTAGCCAAAAGCTTCTCCATGACTTCTCGCCGAGAAAGTGTGCCAGCACTGCAAACATCTTCCGATCTTGCTTGACGAGTTCACCCAGTTCTTTGCATCTCGCAGCGCAAAGAGACCCGCAAGAGTTTCCACGGAGTGTTGCAGGAGCACTAGCAAGATGCATTGCAAAGTTGTCCAAAAACTTCTTCCATTCGCATGCTAACGTGATTTTCAAAGGCATGCGAGTGGCAATCCACCATCCCGCAGCAGTTCGACAGCTGCGCACACAATGCTGGTGTCGTGCGGCTTGCTTCTTCACCTCCTGCAAGCTGCCGGCTCTCCGTCTACCGAAGGCGAAAGAGCCGCTTCTTCGCGCACTGCTGCTTGTGCCGGTGGCGGTGCGCTCCGGAGCGCTGCTTCGGGCGAAAGACGCCCGCGAGCGGCACTTCGCTCCGGACAGCTCCGTACTTTTGGTTTCTGCCTCTCTCGTCGTCTGCATCCTAGCCAAAAGCTTCTCCATGACTTCTCGCCGAGAAAGAAAGTGTGCCAGCACTGCAAACATCTTCCGATCTTGCTTGACGAGTTCACCCAGTTCTTTGCATCTCGCAGCGCAAAGAGACCGGCAAGAGTTTCCACGGAGTGTTGCAGGAGCACTAGCAAGATGCATTGCAAAGTTGTCCAAAAACTTCTTCCATTCGCATGCTAACGTGATTTTCAAAGGCATGCGAGTGGCAATCCACCATCCCGCAGCAGTTCGACATCTGCGCACACAATGCTGGTGTCGTGCGGCTTGCTTCTTCACCTCCTGCAAGCTGCCGGCTCTCCGTCTACCGAAGGCGAAAGAGCCGCTTCTTCGCGCACTGCTGCTTGTGCCGGTGGCGGTGCGCTCCGGAGCGCTGCTTCGGGCGAAAGACGCCCGCGAGCGGCACTTCGCTCCGGACAGCTCCGTACTTTTGGTTTCTGCCTCTCTCGTCGTCTGCATCCTAGCCAAAAGCTTCTCCATGACTTCTCGCCGAGAAAGAAAGTGTGCCAGCACTGCAAACATCTTCCGATCTTGCTTGACGAGTTCACCCAGTTCTTTGCATCTCGCAGCGCAAAGAGACCCGCAAGAGTTTCCACGGAGTGTTGCAGGAGCACTAGCAAGATGCATTGCAAAGTTGTCCAAAAACTTCTTCCATTCGCATGCTAACGTGATTTTCAAAGGCATGCGAGTGGCAATCCACCATCCCGCAGCAGTTCGACATCTGCGCACACAATGCTGGTGTCGTGCGGCTTGCTTCTTCACCTCCTGCAAGCTGCCGGCTCTCCGTCTACCGAAGGCGAAAGAGCCGCTTCTTCGCGCACTGCTGCTTGTGCCGGTGGCGGTGCGCTCCGGAGCGCTGCTTCGGGCGAAAGACGCCCGCGAGCGGCACTTCGCTCCGGACAGCTCCGTACTTTTGGTTTCTGCCTCTCTCGTCGTCTGCATCCTAGCCAAAAGCTTCTCCATGACTTCTCGCCGAGAAAGAAAGTGTGCCAGCACTGCAAACATCTTCCGATCTTGCTTGACGAGTTCACCCAGTTCTTTGCATCTCGCAGCGCAAAGAGACCCGCAAGAGTTTCCACGGAGTGTTGCAGGAGCACTAGCAAGATGCATTGCAAAGTTGTCCAAAAACTTCTTCCATTCGCATGCTAACGTGATTTTCAAAGGCATGCGAGTGGCAATCCACCATCCCGCAGCAGTTCGACATCTGCGCACACAATGCTGGTGTCGTGCGGCTTGCTTCTTCACCTCCTGCAAGCTGCCGGCTCTCCGTCTACCGAAGGCGAAAGAGCCGCTTCTTCGCGCACTGCTGCTTGTGCCGGTGGCGGTGCGCTCCGGAGCGCTGCTTCGGGCGAAAGACGCCCGCGAGCGGCACTTCGCTCCGGACAGCTCCGTACTTTTGGTTTCTGCCTCTCTCGTCGTCTGCATCCTAGCCAAAAGCTTCTCCATGACTTCTCGCCGAGAAAGAAAGTGTGCCAGCACTGCAAACATCTTCCGATCTTGCTTGACGAGTTCACCCAGTTCTTTGCATCTCGCAGCGCAAAGAGACCCGCAAGAGTTTCTACGGAGTGTTGCAGGAGCACTAGCAAGATGCATTGCAAAGTTGTCCAAAAACTTCTTCCATTCGCATGCTAACGTGATTTTCAAAGGCATGCGAGTGGCAATCCACCATCCCGCAGCAGTTCCTAAGCTGCGCACACAATGCTGGTGTCGTGCGGCTTGCTTCTTCACCTCCTGCAAGCTGCCGGCTCTCCGTCTACCGAAGGCGAAAGAGCCGCTTCTTCGCGCACTGCTGCTTGTGCCGGTGGCGGTGCGCTCCGGAGCGCTGCTTCGGGCGAAAGACGCCCGCGAGCGGCACTTCGCTCCGGACAGCTCCGTACTTTTGGTTTCTGCCTCTCTCGTCGTCTGCATCCTAGCCAAAAGCTTCTCCATGACTTCTCGCCGAGAAAGAAAGTGTGCCAGCACTGCAAACATCTTCCGATCTTGCTTGACGAGTTCACCCAGTTCTTTGCATCTCGCAGCGCAAAGAGACCCGCAAGAGTTTCCACGGAGTGTTGCAGGAGCACTAGCAAGATGCATTGCAAAGTTGTCCAAAAACTTCTTCCATTCGCATGCTAACGTGATTTTCAAAGGCATGCGAGTGGCAATCCACCATCCCGCAGCAGTTCGACATCTGCGCACACAATGCTGGTGTCGTGCGGCTTGCTTCTTCACCTCCTGCAAGCTGCCGGCTCTCCGTCTACCGAAGGCGAAAGAGCCGCTTCTTCGCGCACTGCTGCTTGTGCCGGTGGCGGTGCGCTCCGGAGCGCTGCTTCGGGCGAAAGACGCCCGCCAGCGGCACTTCGCTCCGGACAGCTCCGTACTTTTGGTTTCTGCCTCTCTCGTCGTCTGCATCCTAGCCAAAAGCTTCTCCATGACTTCTCGCCGAGAAAGAAAGTGTGCCAGCACTGCAAACATCTTCCGATCTTGCTTGACGAGTTCACCCAGTTCTTTGCATCTCGCAGCGCAAAGAGACCGGCAAGAGTTTCCACGGAGTGTTGCAGGAGCACTAGCAAGATGCATTGCAAAGTTGTCCAAAAACTTCTTCCATTCGCATGCTAACGTGATTTTCAAAGGCATGCGAGTGGCAATCCACCATCCCGCAGCAGTTCGACAGCTGCGCACACAATGCTGGTGTCGTGCGGCTTGCTTCTTCACCTCCTGCAAGCTGCCGGCTCTCCGTCTACCGAAGGCGAAAGAGCCGCTTCTTCGCGCACTGCTGCTTGTGCCGGTGGCGGTGCGCTCCGGAGCGCTGCTTCGGGCGAAAGACACCCGCGAGCGGCACTTCGCTCCGGACAGCTCCGTACTTTTGGTTTCTGCCTCTCTCGTCGTCTGCATCCTAGCCAAAAGCTTCTCCATGACTTCTCGCCGAGAGAGAAAGTGTGCCAGCTCTGCAAACATCTTCCGATCTTGCTTGACGAGTTCACCCAGTTCTTTGCATCTCGCAGCGCAAAGAGACCCGCAAGAGTTTCCACGGAGTGTTGCAGGAGCACTAGCAAGATGCATTGCAAAGTTGTCCAAAAACTTCTTCCATTCGCATGCTAACGTGATTTTCAAAGGCATGCGAGTGGCAATCCACCATCCCGCAGCAGTTCCTAAGCTGCGCACACAATGCTGGTGTCGTGCGGCTTGCTTCTTCACCTCCTGCAAGCTGCCGGCTCTCCGTCTACCGAAGGCGAAAGAGCCGCTTCTTCGCGCACTGCTGCTTGTGCCGGTGGCGGTGCGCTCCGGAGCGCTGCTTCGGGCGAAAGACGCCCGCGAGCGGCACTTCGCTCCGGACAGCTCCGTACTTTTGGTTTCTGCCTCTCTCGTCGTCTGCATCCTAGCCAAAAGCTTCTCCATGACTTCTCGCCGAGAAAGAAAGTGTGCCAGCACTGCAAACATCTTCCGATCTTGCTTGACGAGTTCACCCAGTTCTTTGCATCTCGCAGCGCAAAGAGACCCGCAAGAGTTTCCACGGAGTGTTGCAGGAGCACTAGCAAGATGCATTGCAAAGTTGTCCAAAAACTTCTTCCATTCGCATGCTAACGTGATTTTCAAAGGCATGCGAGTGGCAATCCACCATCCCGCAGCAGTTCGACATCTGCGCACACAATGCTGGTGTCGTGCGGCTTGCTTCTTCACCTCCTGCAAGCTGCCGGCTCTCCGTCTACCGAAGGCGAAAGAGCCGCTTCTTCGCGCACTGCTGCTTGTGCCGGTGGCGGTGCGCTCCGGAGCGCTGCTTCGGGCGAAAGACGCCCGCGAGCGGCACTTCGCTCCGGACAGCTCCGTACTTTTGGCTTCTGCCTCTCTCGTCGTCTGCATCCTAGCCAAAAGCTTCTCCATGACTTCTCGCCGAGAGAGAAAGTGTGCCAGCACTGCAAACATCTTCCGATCTTGCTTGACGAGTTCACCCAGTTCTTTGCATCTCGCAGCGCAAAGAGACCCGCAAGAGTTTCCACGGAGTGTTGCAGGAGCACTAGCAAGATGCATTGCAAAGTTGTCCAAAAACTTCTTCCATTCGCATGCTAACGTGATTTTCAAAGGCATGCGAGTGGCAATCCACCATCCCGCAGCAGTTCCTAAGCTGCGCACACAATGCTGCTGTCGTGCGGCTTGCTTCTTCACCTCCTGCAAGCTGCCGGCTCTCCGTCTACCGAAGGCGAAAGAGCCGCTTCTTCGCGCACTGCTGCTTGTGCCGGTGGCGGTGCGCTCCGGAGCGCTGCTTCGGGCGAAAGACGCCCGCGAGCGGCACTTCGCTCCGGACAGCTCCGGACTTTTGGTTTCTGCCTCTCTCGTCGTCTGCATCCTAGCCAAAAGCTTCTCCATGACTTCTCGCCGAGAAAGAAAGTGTGCCAGCACTGCAAACATCTTCCGATCTTGCTTGACGAGTTCACCCAGTTCTTTGCATCTCGCAGCGCAAAGAGACCCGCAAGAGTTTCCACGGAGTGTTGCAGGAGCACTAGCAAGATGCATTGCAAAGTTGTCCAAAAACTTCTTCCATTCGCATGCTAACGTGATTTTCAAAGGCATGCGAGTGGCAATCCACCATCCCGCAGCAGTTCGAGAGCTGCGCACACAATGCTGGTGTCGTGCGGCTTGCTTCTTCACCTCCTGCAAGCTGCCGGCTCTCCGTCTACCGAAGGCGAAAGAGCCGCTTCTTCGCGCACTGCTGCTTGTGCCGGTGGCGGTGCGCTCCGGAGCGCTGCTTCGGGCGAAAGACGCCCGCGAGCGGCACTTCGCTCCGGACAGCTCCGTACTTTTGGTTTCTGCCTCTCTCGTCGTCTGCATCCTAGCCAAAAGCTTCTCCATGACTTCTCGCCGAGAAAGAAAGTGTGCCACCACTGCAAACATCTTCCGATCTTGCTTGACGAGTTCACCCAGTTCTTTGCATCTCGCAGCGCAAAGAGACCCGCAAGAGTTTCCACGGAGTGTTGCAGGAGCACTAGCAAGATGCATTGCAAAGTTGTCCAAAAACTTCTTCCATTCGCATGCTAACGTGATTTTCAAAGGCATGCGAGTGGCAATCCACCATCCCGCAGCAGTTCGACATCTGCGCACACAATGCTGGTGTCGTGCGGCTTGCTTCTTCACCTCCTGCAAGCTGCCGGCTCTCCGTCTACCGAAGGCGAAAGAGCCGCTTCTTCGCGCACTGCTGCTTGTGCCGGTGGCGGTGCGCTCCGGAGCGCTGCTTCGGGCGAAAGACGCCCGCGAGCGGCACTTCGCTCCGGACAGCTCCGTACTTTTGGTTTCTGCCTCTCTCGTCGTCTGCATCCTAGCCAAAAGCTTCTCCATGACTTCTCGCCGAGAAAGAAAGTGTGCCAGCACTGCAAACATCTTCCGATCTTGCTTGACGAGTTCACCCAGTACTTTGCATCTCGCAGCGCAAAGAGACCCGCAAGAGTTTCTACGGAGTGTTGCAGGAGCACTAGCAAGATGCATTGCAAAGTTGTCCAAAAACTTCTTCCATTCGCATGCTAACGTGATTTTCAAAGGCATGCGAGTGGCAATCCACCATCCCGCAGCAGTTCCTAAGCTGCGCACACAATGCTGGTGTCGTGCGGCTTGCTTCTTCACCTCCTGCAAGCTGCCGGCTCTCCGTCTACCGAAGGCGAAAGAGCCGCTTCTTCGCGCACTGCTGCTTGTGCCGGTGGCGGTGCGCTCCGGAGCGCTGCTTCGGGCGAAAGACGCCCGCCAGCGGCACTTCGCTCCGGACAGCTCCGTACTTTTGGTTTCTGCCTCTCTCGTCGTCTGCATCCTAGCCAAAAGCTTCTCCATGACTTCTCGCCGAGAAAGAAAGTGTGCCAGCACTGCAAACATCTTCCGATCTTGCTTGACGAGTTCACCCAGTTCTTTGCATCTCGCAGCGCAAAGAGACCCGCAAGAGTTTCTACGGAGTGTTGCAGGAGCACTAGCAAGATGCATTGCAAAGTTGTCCAAAAACTTCTTCCATTCGCATGCTAACGTGATTTTCAAAGGCATGCGAGTGGCAATCCACCATCCCGCAGCAGTTCGACAGCTGCGCACACAATGCTGGTGTCGTGCGGCTTGCTTCTTCACCTCCTGCAAGCTGCCGGCTCTCCGTCTACCGAAGGCGAAAGAGCCGCTTCTTCGCGCACTGCTGCTTGTGCCGGTGGCGGTGCGCTCCGGAGCGCTGCTTCGGGCGAAAGACGCCCGCGAGCGGCACTTCGCTCCGGACAGCTCCGTACTTTTGGTTTCTGCCTCTCTCGTCGTCTGCATCCTAGCCAAAAGCTTCTCCATGACTTCTCGCCGAGAAAGAAAGTGTGCCAGCTCTGCAAACATCTTCCGATCTTGCTTGACGAGTTCACCCAGTTCTTTGCATCTCGCAGCGCAAAGAGACCCGCAAGAGTTTCCACGGAGTGTTGCAGGAGCACTAGCAAGATGCATTGCAAAGTTGTCCAAAAACTTCTTCCATTCGCATGCTAACGTGATTTTCAAAGGCATGCGAGTGGCAATCCACCATCCCGCAGCAGTTCGACATCGGCGCACACAATGCTGGTGTCGTGCGGCTTGCTTCTTCACCTCCTGCAAGCTGCCGGCTCTCCGTCTACCGAAGGCGAAAGAGCCGCTTCTTCGCGCACTGCTGCTTGTGCCGGTGGCGGTGCGCTCCGGAGCGCTGCTTCGGGCGAAAGACGCCCGCGAGCGGCACTTCGCTCCGGACAGCTCCGTACCTCCGGCTTCTGCCTCTCTCGTCGTCTGCATCCTAGCCAAAAGCTTCTCCATGACTTCTCGCCGAGAGAGAAAGTGTGCCAGCACTGCAAACATCTTCCGATCTTGCTTGACGAGTTCACCCAGTTCTTTGCATCTCGCAGCGCAAAGAGACCCGCAAGAGTTTCCACGGAGTGTTGCAGGAGCACTAGCAAGATGCATTGCAAAGTTGTCCAAAAACTTCTTCCATTCGCATGCTAACGTGATTTTCAAAGGCATGCGAGTGGCAATCCACCATCCCGCAGCAGTTCGACATCTGCGCACACAATGCTGGTGTCGTGCGGCTTGCTTCTTCACCTCCTGCAAGCTGCCGGCTCTCCGTCTACCGAAGGCGAAAGAGCCGCTTCTTCGCGCACTGCTGCTTGTGCCGGTGGCGGTGCGCTCCGGAGCGCTGCTTCGGGCGAAAGACGCCCGCCAGCGGCACTTCGCTCCGGACAGCTCCGTACTTTTGGTTTCTGCCTCTCTCGTCGTCTGCATCCTAGCCAAAAGCTTCTCCATGACTTCTCGCCGAGAAAGAAAGTGTGCCAGCACTGCAAACATCTTCCGATCTTGCTTGACGAGTTCACCCAGTTCTTTGCATCTCGCAGCGCAAAGAGACCCGCAAGAGTTTCCACGGAGTGTTGCAGGAGCACTAGCAAGATGCATTGCAAAGTTGTCCAAAAACTTCTTCCATTCGCATGCTAACGTGATTTTCAAAGGCATGCGAGTGGCAATCCACCATCCCGCAGCAGTTCGAAGCTGCGCACACAATGCTGCTGTCGTGCGGCTTGCTTCTTCACCTCCTGCAAGCTGCCGGCTCTCCGTCTACCGAAGGCGAAAGAGCCGCTTCTTCGCGCACTGCTGCTTGTGCCGGTGGCGGTGCGCTCCGGAGCGCTGCTTCGGGCGAAAGACGCCCGCGAGCGGCACTTCGCTCCGGACAGCTCCGTACTTTTGGTTTCTGCCTCTCTCGTCGTCTGCATCCTAGCCAAAAGCTTCTCCATGACTTCTCGCCGAGAAAGAAAGTGTGCCAGCACTGCAAACATCTTCCGATCTTGCTTGACGAGTTCACCCAGTTCTTTGCATCTCGCAGCGCAAAGAGACCGGCAAGAGTTTCCACGGAGTGTTGCAGGAGCACTAGCAAGATGCATTGCAAAGTTGTCCAAAAACTTCTTCCATTCGCATGCTAACGTGATTTTCAAAGGCATGCGAGTGGCAATCCACCATCCCGCAGCAGTTCGACATCTGCGCACACAATGCTGCTGTCGTGCGGCTTGCTTCTTCACCTCCTGCAAGCTGCCGGCTCTCCGTCTACCGAAGGCGAAAGAGCCGCTTCTTCGCGCACTGCTGCTTGTGCCGGTGGCGGTGCGCTCCGGAGCGCTGCTTCGGGCGAAAGACGCCCGCGAGCGGCACTTCGCTCCGGACAGCTCCGTACTTTTGGTTTCTGCCTCTCTCGTCGTCTGCATCCTAGCCAAAAGCTTCTCCATGACTTCTCGCCGAGAAAGAAAGTGTGCCAGCACTGCAAACATCTTCCGATCTTGCTTGACGAGTTCACCCAGTACTTTGCATCTCGCAGCGCAAAGAGACCGGCAAGAGTTTCCACGGAGTGTTGCAGGAGCACTAGCAAGATGCATTGCAAAGTTGTCCAAAAACTTCTTCCATTCGCATGCTAACGTGATTTTCAAAGGCATGCGAGTGGCAATCCACCATCCCGCAGCAGTTCGACATCGGCGCACACAATGCTGGTGTCGTGCGGCTTGCTTCTTCACCTCCTGCAAGCTGCCGGCTCTCCGTCTACCGAAGGCGAAAGAGCCGCTTCTTCGCGCACTGCTGCTTGTGCCGGTGGCGGTGCGCTCCGGAGCGCTGCTTCGGGCGAAAGACGCCCGCCAGCGGCACTTCGCTCCGGACAGCTCCGTACTTTTGGTTTCTGCCTCTCTCGTCGTCTGCATCCTAGCCAAAAGCTTCTCCATGACTTCTCGCCGAGAGAGAAAGTGTGCCAGCTCTGCAAACATCTTCCGATCTTGCTTGACGAGTTCACCCAGTTCTTTGCATCTCGCAGCGCAAAGAGACCCGCAAGAGTTTCCACGGAGTGTTGCAGGAGCACTAGCAAGATGCATTGCAAAGTTGTCCAAAAACTTCTTCCATTCGCATGCTAACGTGATTTTCAAAGGCATGCGAGTGGCAATCCACCATCCCGCAGCAGTTCGACATCTGCGCACACAATGCTGGTGTCGTGCGGCTTGCTTCTTCACCTCCTGCAAGCTGCCGGCTCTCCGTCTACCGAAGGCGAAAGAGCCGCTTCTTCGCGCACTGCTGCTTGTGCCGGTGGCGGTGCGCTCCGGAGCGCTGCTTCGGGCGAAAGACGCCCGCGAGCGGCACTTCGCTCCGGACAGCTCCGTACTTTTGGTTTCTGCCTCTCTCGTCGTCTGCATCCTAGCCAAAAGCTTCTCCATGACTTCTCGCCGAGAAAGAAAGTGTGCCAGCTCTGCAAACATCTTCCGATCTTGCTTGACGAGTTCACCCAGTACTTTGCATCTCGCAGCGCAAAGAGACCCGCAAGAGTTTCCACGGAGTGTTGCAGGAGCACTAGCAAGATGCATTGCAAAGTTGTCCAAAAACTTCTTCCATTCGCATGCTAACGTGATTTTCAAAGGCATGCGAGTGGCAATCCACCATCCCGCAGCAGTTCGACAGCTGCGCACACAATGCTGGTGTCGTGCGGCTTGCTTCTTCACCTCCTGCAAGCTGCCGGCTCTCCGTCTACCGAAGGCGAAAGAGCCGCTTCTTCGCGCACTGCTGCTTGTGCCGGTGGCGGTGCGCTCCGGAGCGCTGCTTCGGGCGAAAGACGCCCGCCAGCGGCACTTCGCTCCGGACAGCTCCGTACTTTTGGTTTCTGCCTCTCTCGTCGTCTGCATCCTAGCCAAAAGCTTCTCCATGACTTCTCGCCGAGAAAGAAAGTGTGCCAGCACTGCAAACATCTTCCGATCTTGCTTGACGAGTTCACCCAGTTCTTTGCATCTCGCAGCGCAAAGAGACCCGCAAGAGTTTCTACGGAGTGTTGCAGGAGCACTAGCAAGATGCATTGCAAAGTTGTCCAAAAACTTCTTCCATTCGCATGCTAACGTGATTTTCAAAGGCATGCGAGTGGCAATCCACCATCCCGCAGCAGTTCCTAAGCTGCGCACACAATGCTGGTGTCGTGCGGCTTGCTTCTTCACCTCCTGCAAGCTGCCGGCTCTCCGTCTACCGAAGGCGAAAGAGCCGCTTCTTCGCGCACTGCTGCTTGTGCCGGTGGCGGTGCGCTCCGGAGCGCTGCTTCGGGCGAAAGACGCCCGCGAGCGGCACTTCGCTCCGGACAGCTCCGGACTTTTGGTTTCTGCCTCTCTCGTCGTCTGCATCCTAGCCAAAAGCTTCTCCATGACTTCTCGCCGAGAAAGAAAGTGTGCCAGCTCTGCAAACATCTTCCGATCTTGCTTGACGAGTTCACCCAGTTCTTTGCATCTCGCAGCGCAAAGAGACCGGCAAGAGTTTCCACGGAGTGTTGCAGGAGCACTAGCAAGATGCATTGCAAAGTTGTCCAAAAACTTCTTCCATTCGCATGCTAACGTGATTTTCAAAGGCATGCGAGTGGCAATCCACCATCCCGCAGCAGTTCGACAGCTGCGCACACAATGCTGGTGTCGTGCGGCTTGCTTCTGCACCTCCTGCAAGCTGCCGGCTCTCCGTCTACCGAAGGCGAAAGAGCCGCTTCTTCGCGCACTGCTGCTTGTGCCGGTGGCGGTGCGCTCCGGAGCGCTGCTTCGGGCGAAAGACGCCCGCGAGCGGCACTTCGCTCCGGACAGCTCCGTACTTTTGGTTTCTGCCTCTCTCGTCGTCTGCATCCTAGCCAAAAGCTTCTCCATGACTTCTCGCCGAGAAAGAAAGTGTGCCAGCACTGCAAACATCTTCCGATCTTGCTTGACGAGTTCACCCAGTTCTTTGCATCTCGCAGCGCAAAGAGTCTAACAAGAGTTTCCACGGAGTGTTGCAGGAGCACTAGCAAGATGCATTGCAAAGTTGTCCAAAAACTTCTTCCATTCGCATGCTAACGTGATTTTCAAAGGCATGCGAGTGGCAATCCACCATCCCGCAGCAGTTCCTAAGCTGCGCACACAATGCTGCTGTCGTGCGGCTTGCTTCTTCACCTCCTGCAAGCTGCCGGCTCTCCGTCTACCGAAGGCGAAAGAGCCGCTTCTTCGCGCACTGCTGCTTGTGCCGGTGGCGGTGCGCTCCGGAGCGCTGCTTCGGGCGAAAGACGCCCGCGAGCGGCACTTCGCTCCGGACAGCTCCGTACTTTTGGTTTCTGCCTCTCTCGTCGTCTGCATCCTAGCCAAAAGCTTCTCCATGACTTCTCGCCGAGAAAGAAAGTGTGCCACCACTGCAAACATCTTCCGATCTTGCTTGACGAGTTCACCCAGTTCTTTGCATCTCGCAGCGCAAAGAGACCCGCAAGAGTTTCCACGGAGTGTTGCAGGAGCACTAGCAAGATGCATTGCAAAGTTGTCCAAAAACTTCTTCCATTCGCATGCTAACGTGATTTTCAAAGGCATGCGAGTGGCAATCCACCATCCCGCAGCAGTTCGACATCTGCGCACACAATGCTGCTGTCGTGCGGCTTGCTTCTTCACCTCCTGCAAGCTGCCGGCTCTCCGTCTACCGAAGGCGAAAGAGCCGCTTCTTCGCGCACTGCTGCTTGTGCCGGTGGCGGTGCGCTCCGGAGCGCTGCTTCGGGCGAAAGACGCCCGCGAGCGGCACTTCGCTCCGGACAGCTCCGTACTTTTGGTTTCTGCCTCTCTCGTCGTCTGCATCCTAGCCAAAAGCTTCTCCATGACTTCTCGCCGAGAAAGAATGTGTGCCAGCACTGCAAACATCTTCCGATCTTGCTTGACGAGTTCACCCAGTTCTTTGCATCTCGCAGCGCAAAGAGACCCGCAAGAGTTTCCACGGAGTGTTGCAGGAGCACTAGCAAGATGCATTGCAAAGTTGTCCAAAAACTTCTTCTATTCGCATGCTAACGTGATTTTCAAAGGCATGCGAGTGGCAATCCACCATCCCGCAGCAGTTCCGAAGCTGCGCACACAATGCTGGTGTCGTGCGGCTTGCTTCTTCACCTCCTGCAAGCTGCCGGCTCTCCGTCTACCGAAGGCGAAAGAGCCGCTTCTTCGCGCACTGCTGCTTGTGCCGGTGGCGGTGCGCTCCGGAGCGCTGCTTCGGGCGAAAGACGCCCGCGAGCGGCACTTCGCTCCGGACAGCTCCGTACTTTTGGTTTCTGCCTCTCTCGTCGTCTGCATCCTAGCCAAAAGCTTCTCCATGACTTCTCGCCGAGAAAGAAAGTGTGCCAGCACTGCAAACATCTTCCGATCTTGCTTGACGAGTTCACCCAGTTCTTTGCATCTCGCAGCGCAAAGAGACCCGCAAGAGTTTCCACGGAGTGTTGCAGGAGCACTAGCAAGATGCATTGCAAAGTTGTCCAAAAACTTCTTCCATTCGCATGCTAACGTGATTTTCAAAGGCATGCGAGTGGCAATCCACCATCCCGCAGCAGTTCGACAGCTGCGCACACAATGCTGCTGTCGTGCGGCTTGCTTCTTCACCTCCTGCAAGCTGCCGGCTCTCCGTCTACCGAAGGCGAAAGAGCCGCTTCTTCGCGCACTGCTGCTTGTGCCGGTGGCGGTGCGCTCCGGAGCGCTGCTTCGGGCGAAAGACGCCCGCGAGCGGCACTTCGCTCCGGACAGCTCCGTACTTTTGGTTTCTGCCTCTCTCGTCGTCTGCATCCTAGCCAAAAGCTTCTCCATGACTTCTCGCCGAGAAAGAAAGTGTGCCAGCACTGCAAACATCTTCCGATCTTGCTTGACGAGTTCACCCAGTTCTTTGCATCTCGCAGCGCAAAGAGACCGGCAAGAGTTTCCACGGAGTGTTGCAGGAGCACTAGCAAGATGCATTGCAAAGTTGTCCAAAAACTTCTTCCATTCGCATGCTAACGTGATTTTCAAAGGCATGCGAGTGGCAATCCACCATTCCGCAGCAGTTCGACAGCTGCGCACACAATGCTGGTGTCGTGCGGCTTGCTTCTTCACCTCCTGCAAGCTGCCGGCTCTCCGTCTACCGAAGGCGAAAGAGCCGCTTCTTCGCGCACTGCTGCTTGTGCCGGTGGCGGTGCGCTCCGGAGCGCTGCTTCGGGCGAAAGACGCCCGCGAGCGGCACTTCGCTCCGGACAGCTCCGTACCTTTGGCTTCTGCCTCTCTCGTCGTCTGCATCCTAGCCAAAAGCTTCTCCATGACTTCTCGCCGGGAGAGAAAGTGTGCCAGCTCTGCAAACATCTTCCGATCTTGCTTGACGAGTTCACCCAGTTCTTTGCATCTCGCAGCGCAAAGAGACCCGCAAGAGTTTCTACGGAGTGTTGCAGGAGCACTAGCAAGATGCATTGCAAAGTTGTCCAAAAACTTCTTCCATTCGCATGCTAACGTGATTTTCAAAGGCATGCGAGTGGCAATCCACCATCCCGCAGCAGTTCGACAGCTGCGCACACAATGCTGGTGTCGTGCGGCTTGCTTCTTCACCTCCTGCAAGCTGCCGGCTCTCCGTCTACCGAAGGCGAAAGAGCCGCTTCTTCGCGCACTGCTGCTTGTGCCGGTGGCGGTGCGCTCCGGAGCGCTGCTTCGGGCGAAAGACGCCCGCGAGCGGCACTTCGCTCCGGACAGCTCCGTACCTCCGGCTTCTGCCTCTCTCGTCGTCTGCATCCTAGCCAAAAGCTTCTCCATGACTTCTCGCCGGGAGAGAAAGTGTGCCAGCTCTGCAAACATCTTCCGATCTTGCTTGACGAGTTCACCCAGTTCTTTGCATCTCGCAGCGCAAAGAGACCCGCAAGAGTTTCTACGGAGTGTTGCAGGAGCACTAGCAAGATGCATTGCAAAGTTGTCCAAAAACTTCTTCCATTCGCATGCTAACGTGATTTTCAAAGGCATGCGAGTGGCAATCCACCATCCCGCAGCAGTTCGACATCTGCGCACACAATGCTGGTGTCGTGCGGCTTGCTTCTTTACCTCCTGCAAGCTGCCGGCTCTCCGTCTACCGAAGGCGAAAGAGCCGCTTCTTCGCGCACTGCTGCTTGTGCCGGTGGCGGTGCGCTCCGGAGCGCTGCTTCGGGCGAAAGACGCCCGCGAGCGGCACTTCGCTCCGGACAGCTCCGTACTTTTGGTTTCTGCCTCTCTCGTCGTCTGCATCCTAGCCAAAAGCTTCTCCATGACTTCTCGCCGAGAAAGAAAGTGTCCCACCACTGCAAACATCTTCCGATCTTGCTTGACGAGTTCACCCAGTTCTTTGCATCTCGCAGCGCAAAGAGACCCGCAAGAGTTTCCACGGAGTGGTGCAGGAGCACTAGCAAGATGCATTGCAAAGTTGTCCAAAAACTTCTTCCATTCGCATGCTAACGTGATTTTCAAAGGCATGCGAGTGGCAATCCACCATCCCGCAGAAGTTCGAGAGCTGCGCACACAATTCCGCTGTCGTGCGGCTTGCTTCTTCACCTCCTGCAAGCTGCCGGCTCTCCGTCTACCGAAGGCGAAAGAGCCGCTTCTTCGCGCACTGCTGCTTGTGCCGGTGGCGGTGCGCTCCGGAGCGCTGCTTCGGCCGAAAGACGCCCGCGAGCGGCACTTCGCTCCGGACAGCTCCGTACCTCCGGCTTCTTCCTCTCTCGTCGTCTGCATCCTAGCCAAAAGCTTCTCCATGACTTCTCGCCGAGAGAGAAAGTGTCCCACCACTGCAAACATCTTCCGTACTTGCTTGACGAGTTCACCCAGTTCTTTGCATCTCGCAGCGCAAAGAGACCGGCAAGAGTTTCCACGGAGTGTTGCAGGAGCACTAGCAAGATGCATTGCAAAGTTGTCCAAAAACTTCTTCCAGTCGCATGCTAACGTGATTTTCAAAGGCATGCGAGTGGCAATCCACCATCCCGCAGAAGTTCGACATCGGCGCACACAATGCTGGTGTCGTGCGGCTTGCATCTGCACCTCCTGCAAGCTGCCGGCTGTCCGTCTAGCGAAGGCGAAAGAGCCGCTTCTTCGCGCACTGCTGCTTGTGCCGGTGGCGGTGCGCTCCGGAGCGCTGCTTCGGGCGAAAGACGCCCGGGAGCGGCACTTCGCTCCGGACAGCTCCGTACTTTTGGTTTCTGCCTCTCTCGTCGTCTGCATCCTAGCCAAAAGCTTCTCCATGACTTCTCGCCGAGAGAGAAAGTGTGCCAGCACTGCAAACATCTTCCGAACTTGCTTGACGAGTTCACCCAGTACTTTGCATCTCGCAGCGCAAAGAGACCCGCAAGAGTTTCCACGGAGTGTTGCAGGAGCACTAGCAAGATGCATTGCAAAGTTGTCCAAAAACTTCTTCCATTCGCATGCTAACGTGATTTTCAAAGGCATGCGAGTGGCAATCCACCATCCCGCAGAAGTTCGACATCGGCGCACACAATGCTGGTGTCGTGCGGCTTGCATCTGCACCTCCTGCAAGCTGCCGGCTCCCCGTCTACCGAAGGCGAAAGAGCCGCTTCTTCGCGCACTGCTGCTTGTGCCGGTGGCGGTGCGCTCCGGAGCGCTGCTTCGGGCGAAAGACGCCCGCGAGCGGCACTTCGCTCCGGACAGCTCCGTACTTTTGGTTTCTGCCTCTCTCGTCGTCTGCATCCTAGCCAAAAGCTTCTCCATGACTTCTCGCCGAGAGAGAAAGTTTGCCAGCTCGGCAAACATCTTCCGATCTTGCTTGACGAGTTCACCCAGTTCTTTGCGTCTCGCAGCGCAAAGAGACCCGCAAGAGTTTCCACGGAGGTCTT
>NC_052016.1:21749880-21892781 GCF_015832195.1 Motacilla alba alba | reverse complement strand
CAAAACCAAGTGTGAAATTTTCTAAGGATCCTGCTCTAACATTTAAAGAACTTGCAGTATGTTTATATAAAAAGAATCATTATCCATAATGAAGTGAGAAAGGTCAGATTTTACTGTTAACTGATGGATATGTTGGCTTAGTCAGTCATGAGATTGGCCAACAAAAAGTGAGTAATACGTAACGGAACTGTACTTTTTCATGTTTTCTTTTTAGTGCCCTATAAACCCTCAGTTGGATTATTTAGCTGCATAATTGGTGTTAGCCACAGGGTATGTATCACAGATGATTTTCAGATTTACTCAACCATAAATGTCAGGCTATTAATAATTTTGCAGATAACTCCTTGTATTGGATATCACCTGTGTTGAACACAATCTAAGGAAACGAAAGGTCAGCACACTTTGTGCACCTGTGCACAGATAGATAGGCACGTCTGCATAAATGCAGTATTCTCTGAATATCTGACAGACTACTTTAATGGTCTCATATTTTTAAATAAGAAATTATATTGCTCTTGCTGAGAAAAAGAGAACATAATTTCAAGACCTGAGGTCTCCATTAAAGAAAACCATAATGATTTTTGGCACAATGAAACATTTTTTAAACTTCTCTGAAAAACTGAGATATATCAGCTTTAAATTACCTATAAATTGCAAGGCTGTAATTTTGTGTGCTCATACCTTTTATTCTTCCCTGGCTCTGGCACACTAATCTCCTGATAATATTTAAATAGATAGATATCCAAGTCAGATCTTAACAAAAAGTCAAAATCTGCATTGTAATTCAGACTCATTATATTTTAAACCCCTGGAGCCTTTAATTAGCTATTTATCTTCCTTGGCTAGCTCTATTCTACTTTTGTTTACATTTCAATTATTTAAGAAAAAAATAGAGTTGGTACAGATACACTTTTAATATTATACCAATTGTACGAGACAGCTTTTCAAAGTTCAAATACAACAGATGAAGCAATGGGGAGGCAGAAGTGAAGAAACCACAGATGTGAAAATGAAGTTTTCCTCCTACATTTGTTTTATCCATTTTCTCATTATTTTATTAGCAATATTTAGTTCTTGAACTCTTAAGTCTATAAAGAAATAGTTATTTAATGAAAAGGGTCAAATATTAATGCTGTAATTCATACAAGTGAACAAAAGTCACAGGTAGGGCATATGATGGCTCCAACATAGTAAAACACCTGTCACTCAGGGCAGTTTTTTTTTTGCCTTCCTGGATATGATTTGCTAGTGAGTTAACAAATATAGGCGGCAACTAGAATGGTGATTTGGCTGTTTATATGTCCAGTAGTGTATTGCACCCTTCTTTGGTTAATTTGGTCCATTACACCATTCTTACACATGCAGAACACAGAGCCACTGCTTACATTCTGGGCCTTTCCTGCTTAAATACTACAAGGTTTTTTAAATGAGTTTCAGTCTTCTTTACTATGTTTTTATGTTGTTATAAGTTAACATATATGATTCTGTTTTATTTAGAAGAGATTTATTTATAGTGGTTCATTGAATCTTCATACACTTTCTTTTCTGTTTGTATTTTAGTTACACAATCATTACCTATAAGTGCAGGGGATTAATTTTAACACCACCTCTATTCTCTCCCACTGGACGTGTATCTGTGGTCACAATCAATCATGAATCTGTGCCTTGGGAGAAAAAGGAGAGCAGACATGCAGCATCTGGGACTCACTGTGAACACACATAATGCTAAGGCTTTGAAGAGGTTCTTAACAAGCCAAGGAATGTTATCCTACCCCTCATGTGCCCTGGTGAGGCACATCTGGAATGCTATGTCCAGTTTTGGCCTCCTCAGGAAAAGAAAGAGTGGAAGCTACTGAAGAGGGTCCAGCAGAGGCCATGGAGGTGATGAGGGGTCTGGAACATCTCTTATGAGGAAAAACTGCAGGAGCTGGGCCTGTTTAGTCTGGAGAAGAGAAGATTGGGAGGACCTCTTCAATGCCTACAATAATTTAAGGGTGCTTGTCAGAAGAATGGGGCCAGACTCATCAGTGGTACCAAACAATGGGACAAGGAACAATAGGAAGACACTGCTGCACCGGAAGTTCCAGCTACTCATGAGGAAGAACTTTACTGTGAGGGCGACTGCAGTGGGTTTAGTGCTGGCCAACGCCACTGCACCCACTATACTTACTCATTTTTTGCTGCAAGTTAGGAAAAGAGCAAAGCAGGCTCAAAACTTTAAAGAATACTTTATTAACAGAACTAAAAGAAAGAATAGTAAGAATCAGAACAAAACCTTCAGAACACTTCTCCCCCACACCTTCTTTTCTTTCTCACTGACAACATAAAGAGACAAAGCCTGGGACTTTCAGTCAGTTTGCCACCTCTAGAATAGTTTTTCTTCAGTTCACCTGGGGAGGGGAGTCTTTTGCAATGCCATGGAGACTTCTCCACAAGAAACAGTTCTCTTGGGTTTCAATGTCACTGGGAATCAGCTACCCAGGAAAATGGAAATCTGACTACTGTGTAAAAGTCCCTCCCTTTGATTTACACCTTTCCCCACAACTGTTTTTGAGGGCTCAGTCTTTAGCTAAAGGTGTACACTTTTAAAGATGAGCTGTTCAAAAGCAAAGGTTCTCTTCAGCTATCTCTGAGATCATCTTCATCTCTGGGAACAGAAGCTTTCTTCTTCCTTCCCTGGAGGCAAAGAGTCTTCATCACTCTTATCTCTGTCTATTCAAGCTTCTCATTTGGGTCACAGCTACGTCAACATCTGCTTTACTTCAGCATGGATGCTTTTGCTCATGTCTACAGTTTGAATACTCCATTCCTCCATACTTTTACATGAATTACAGGGATATTCTAGTATATCATAATCCATCACCATGGCCTTACAAAAGATTTTCAGCCCAAGACTAAGGCATCTACTCATCCTCCTCCATCTGGATTTTGATTTCTTCTTTACTGACCTTGGTGTCTTCATATTGTTCTCTACATGTCTTCATGCTGTCCTTTTCTCTCACTTGAGAGAAGATTGAAGGTTTGCAAGTCTCATCTATGCAGTAAAAGTTAATATCTTGCCCAGGTGTGCGGATGGTTGTGTGCTGTCTGCCAGGCAGTGGCTGGAGCACTTGTGGTGATGGATTTCAGGCCCTGCTGGGGGCATGTGCTGGGATCTCAGATGCCCAGGCCAGAACAGCGGCAGCTGCTCTGTTCGCATGGCTGGTCTCCGGCCCCTGCTGCATTCAATTCCAGCTGCGGGGCCATTCTCTGCAAGGGCTACGTGGTAAACAGGCAAAATGAAATTAAAGTAGGCTGATGATTTTGAAAAGAAAAAAGTGCCTGTTTATTAAAACCAAGAACAACAGAAGATGAGGCCTCAGGGTAAGCCTAAGGCCTGCGCAACAAGCCAGAGGTAACACTAACAGTTCTGTGCAACAAGGTGTTTCTCCAGACACAAAGTACCCTAGAAAGACCCTGGGTGCTTTGCACCCAGAGTTTTTAAAGTCTCTTAAAGGTGCAGGATTGCTGCATTTTCAGTCCACTTGTTGATAGGTCCTTTTCCTGGTTGTTGGTTGGTCCATAAGATGGTGCATTTCTGGCCAATCACTCTGGAATTCTGAGGCGTCATTGGCTGGCTAGTCTTCCAATCATAGTCCATATTAACATTATCATCTCATGAGGTAACTTTTTAGAAAATTCCCTCACCCAGACCTCACAGCCCCCCTCTAGTGGGCACACACTCATATTACAGTACGTTTAACTCCACAACTTATTACATAAATTAGGTATAGCAATCTATTACATTAATTAACAATTCAGAATAAAGCTACATTATTAACACTTCATAAACCCGCCTACGAAAGCCAACTTTATTTATAACAGGCTACAGAGCCAGCCTTGGTCTCAGCCGCAGGGTCTCCTGCATGCTGGGTCAGCCCCACAGTAGCTTGCAGCCGGAACTGTTTATGATGGAGGTTTCTTCAGTGGCCACGCTGAGGGGAAGCAGGGGTTGGAGGGGGAAGAAGTGGCTAGGAATGTCAGCAGCCAGGCTAGGGCTCAGCTGCAGCATGGCGGGGCCAATGGCCTCCCCCCCCCACCCCTCAGCCACTGGGGCCCAGCCCGCCAGGCTGCATGGGCCGCAGCGGAATGGTCCAGGCCTGGCCCGGATCTAGTTACCTGTCCAAGACCAGAAGCAAGAGAGCGATTTCTGGGCTTACCCATCTTTAAAATGTGTTTTACAGAGGTGTATTTAACTTTTAAACGTGGTTTAACTGGGTGTCAATCCTCAAAACTAGTTACTGATTGGTTTTGTCCAAGCACAGGAGGAAGCTCTTAGCAGCCCCTCTTAGAAAATCACTTCCGTGGCTGGCTCTTTCTCTTCTCACCAAAAATCAATTAATGCCCAACCAGCACAGTGACAGAACACTGGAACAGGCTGCTGAGAGAAGCTGTGCAGTCTCCTTTGCTGGAGATATTCCAAACCTGCACAGTCTGCTGTAGGTGAGCAGCTGGGTTGGAGTAGAGGATATCTGGAGGTCCCTTCCCCAAGCATTCTGAGATTCTGTGATTCTGTGAATGACTTCTGTATTTCCTAAAAGATGCATTCAACTGATCTGGTCTGTTAAGGGATGAAGAGCTACAGAAGCTCTTATGTTTTAAAACCTAATTTCTTGTATTTATCCTTGGATTTCTTATCCTTATGTTCTGTATTAAGCTTGAAAAATCTTCAGTATTTGTGAGGCATATTCAACTTGCTGAAGAAGAAAACTTTCAAGGAAAATATGTTTGAAATGATTTTATGGAGATTAGCTATTCCCTTGAAAATACTTGGAGAAATTTAAATACTTAAGAGACAGAAGTATAATTTTCACACGATTTTCTTCCCCTATCTATTACCCTATTTTATACACCTATTTAGATTTACTTTGAGTATTTTATAAACCTTGCCATACTCTTTTCATTTTATAAATGATTGTTCACAAGTTTATTTTCTCTTGCATGAATTTGAATCCCATAACAGAATGAATCAGTGTTATAGTCTACCTGCTTTCTTGCCCCTTTGCACTTTGCTTTCTACTGAATGTCACAGTGAACTCATACTGGAAAAATAAACAAGCATTACCTTCAGAAGTAAAAATTTTCAGCCGCAATCAAGAAATTACAGGTTTTGTATTATTACAGACTTGACATGAAAGTGTTATGAATGAAATTGCCAATTTAATTTTATCAATAATTTGCAAGAGCCAAATTATGATATAAAAACAAAGTACAAAATTTATTTCGCGCAAATTGACAGAATTTCGGTAAGCCACGGATCAGACACAGTCTAGCCCGGGAATAGACCCTGGGTGACGCGCTGAGCAACCCCAAGCACTGGCAGCTTCGGAGTGCGGCGGCACACCTGGGTCTCCCTCGACGCAGGTTTTTATCCCATTTTTCTTGCCACGGGCTAGGAAGTCCATTGTCCTTTTCATAATCAAACAAGTTCCAAAGGTTTCTCTGGTCTAGTAGAATGGTATCTGATGGAAGGTGGTCCAGGTCCTGGATGTCTTTGGGAATAATTCATCAGCTTCTGGTCTTGTGCTAGACAGGACTAAGCTTAACAATACACAGTCTCATCCTGAGAGAGATATCCTTGTTATCACCCTGAATACCCGATACTCAGTTCTTACTGGAAATCTCTTTTACAAACTGAGAGACTTCCCAGAAGTATTTTAAAATTCTAAATAGTGTGTGTTCTTCCCCCCCTCCGGTCGGGAGTATCCAGGTGTACTGCCGATGGTGTAATTCCCTGCGTAGCTGCAACCTTGAAACCGAGGATCCCCGTTGTGTTTCACATGTAAATGTGGTCTATCGGTGTGGTATGTGTGTTGGTATCTTGCTGCTATTGCAGACTGATTTCTTTGGCTTTTTCCCTGAGAACATGTCCAGAGGTAGCCCCCTGTGTCCCCCTTTACTTAATATCTATCTACCTTAATATTTTATACTATCTTGAATCTATTCCTCTATTCTAATAAATATGAATTTTGACATCCATTCATAACAAAAGATTATGACTCTCTGCTTTACCACCTCACCCCATTTAGAGGGTTCATACAACAGCTTATAGAGGAGCAGTGGAACACAATAAACTTCATTAAATACACTAACTTCTCCACTTCCTTAAGTAAAAGTTCTCCTAGGTATTTAGAGAGGTCAAGGCAACATTTTCATTCTTCTGATCTCTTCACTGATCCTGCTTTCTCCCTTCCTGCTGAGTTATATGCAAATTATATTTATATGTATTTAGTACACTTCTCTTTTCTCTTCAACTCATATCCTCAGTCCTGAGAAAAGTAGGTCAAGGAGTTCTCAATTCCTATTCTGTTCCCTGTCACCACTTTCGCCCCTCCTTGAAGGCTTCCATGCCTTGATGCAGAGGAAGAGGCTACTCAATTGTGCTGGGCAAGGTGTCCTGTCCTGTCTGGCAGCCCAGAATTTACACACGGTGGTTCTACCATGAGCCCAGCATTCTACATGGAGCTAGTTGGCCATGGATGTGTTCCCCTCTAAGGACCTGTTGTTCTATTTATTAAATAAATAACCATTATTTATTGGTTCCCAATTTAAATAATTTGCCAAAGCTGCCAACGGTCACATAGAATCAGGCAAATGTCTTTTCCACTGTATACAGGAGAGTAAGTCCTGGTCTAATCCTGTACCTGACCTTACTTATAGCAGGATGTTTGACTAGAATCATAAAAAAGTCTCTTTTTACTTTATTATTCTGGATTTCTGTCTTTTTATTTTCCCTTCAAATGTAGTATTTTTATTTTCCCTTCAAAGGTAGTAGTTTTATTTTTAAAAAACTAATTACAGGAAATACTATACATACTGAAGGGCCTTTTCTTGTAATAATATTAATCAAAAAATACGAATAACTAATAATATTTTTTAATTACTAGGATGTTCATACAAAAAAAATACTAATTTACTAATTTTTCCTGGCTGCATACAAACTAAGGATTTTGGTACTAATATCAATTGTAAACTTATATAAAGAAAAAATGCAAAATTAAAGCCAATGTTGCCGCAGTACTGCTTATTTATCAGTAATTGCAGTAAAAATGTTTGCATAATGCATAAATCACACAAATAGTTCTCATAATTAATTTATCCTTTTCTTTCCATCTCAGTATGATATGGGCAGAGCTGATGAAATGCAGACAGACATGCTCTGAAAAAGCATAAAAAAATTGAAGTTTTATACTCAAGGAGTGGATTTCAGCACTTTTGTCAGCCTATAGCT
Source organism: Motacilla alba alba (assembly GCF_015832195.1). Classification (NCBI taxonomy): domain Eukaryota; kingdom Metazoa; phylum Chordata; class Aves; order Passeriformes; family Motacillidae; genus Motacilla; species Motacilla alba. The sequence goes on along the minus strand of NC_052016.1, from coordinate 21,885,511 downwards.
GCAGCTGAAATTGAGAGTTCTAAATAATGTATCTGTTTTGCAACCACAGATAACAGTGTCCTAGTTGCAGTGAAGGACACCATCCACTTTCAGGGGACAAAGGATAGGGAACAGGGGTGGTTTAAGGCCTCAGAACCCAGTTTCAGTGAAGGCTGATATCACATCTCATTTGTTACAGCCCCTGTTTTGGACCAGCTTCTCTTGAGACTGCGGGACTTTCACTAAGAAACTTAGCATTGCCAGATTCAAGACTCTTTCAGAGGAGGGAAGCAGGATTCTGAATTAAAAACCTTGGTTATTTTAATGTATTTCTGATTTAAATTTATTTCATACTTTCTTCCCTGTTGCATGCATGTGCAGAAGATGCCTTGCAAGAAGCCTTCCTTCCAAGACATTATCTGTGCAATAATTTTGACATGCTGTCTTCTGTCTTCTCCTCTGAGAACTTACCCTCTGCTAGTGTGCTCCTCCCTAAGCTCTCACACAATCGCCACTGAGACTTGCAGAATTCACAAACAGAAAAAGTCCACAGCAATAAATAAACTAGTTCTCAAAGTGGAAGGAAGAGAAAAAATAAGGTTTCTTCAGTAATTTTCGTTGGTTTTGTTCACAAGGTTTGGTGGGGTTAGTTTTAGGATGTATTTTTGTTGGGGGTTTTTTAAACATGGTTTTGTTCTAGACTGTCCCTTGGTCATACTTCCTTTACTTTGCAAGGTAGTCCAGCAAATGCTTATTCCTTTGTTTTATTCTATGACTGAATTAGCAGTGATAGAATAGGAATGTCTTCTTATTTGCAGCTCTTCATATGCAAAGGTTTTCAATGACTGTTCACTTCTTCAGTGCTCAATCTCAATTGAAATCTCTGAGGAAAACAGTATCTTTTCAAACCTCTCAAGTTTTTTCTATTGTTCAATGCTAACTTTAATTCTATAATTACTTTACTTGGAAACCATTCTGCATAAGCTGCTATAAAAGATGAAAATCAAAGCAGTATTACATCAGAAAAAAATGAGAGCAAAGAATTAAGGAGAATTTTCTTGAAAATCCAGGGGTATGGGTGTAGCTCTTTTAGCAGAGTTTTCTCATTAGTTTATGCTTAGAGTTGCATTTCAAAACTTCACAGATGTCTGAACAGAGGAGAGATACTAAAAAAATAGCAATATATATATGTGTGTATATATATATATATATATATATATATATATATATATAAAACACATCTTTTAATAGAACCTGAGATGTATTGTTCCACTTGAGAATGAACCATGTTTCTTAACTTATTTATCTTGGGAAGCATGTTTTTCATGCAATTTAGCAATTTTCTCTTCAATTTCTTCCTGTAATCGATGGCTCCTGAAAAGACAAGAAGGCATTTCTTTCCAGCCTTCAATAACTGAATTGCCAGAAAGGTGAAAGATTTTTGAATATTTTTTTATCTTCTCTAGACTATTGTAGTCATTCATAAGCTTTACTTGAGAATAAATATTTTCATGTATCCAAAGGTAACTCACTTTTAAATATCAAATAAATGTATTTTCTGCATTACAGAAACAAGACATTTTCTCAGTCATCATTTTTTAAATTACACCACTGTCTGACATCATACTGCTAGCTGGAGAGAGAAAATGCATTTGTTCAAATTTAGTTTAATATGATTCTATGGTTTAAGAGACTGCTTCAGTAAGTCTCACATGCAACAGCTCTGCAAAAATGCTAACCTAAATCTTCAAAGTTCTCTTTTAAAATTTTAGAATAGTCTAGACACTTCCGCATCCTCTGGAAGAGGAACTCTGTAAAGGCTTTTAAAACTGTCAAAGTTGTGTACACAAAAAGTCACTGCAGGCTAGAAATACTCTGCATACACAGAAAGACAGCTGCAGCCACTCCCTCATATAGCCCCACGCTTTCTGGAAAGAAAATGAAATTCCCATAAAAACTGTCTTTCCTGCTAGACCAATAATGTTTTTCTGCAAAGATCTATATTCTAAGTTAATATAACATAAAAATGATATTACTCTTTAGGAAAAAAAAAAGAAAAAAAAGGAAAGGAAAAACAAATTCTGTAGTTAAATCACACGTGCTTACATTATTCATTATTTTTATCATTAACATCAATCTTGTTTCCATGACTTCAAAACTGGTTATAGTAACAATTATTTGAATTTGAATAAATGTCAAAGTGTGAGAGGCCTCCAAAATACAAAGCTGTGATGTTTCTGCTAGACGGCATGAGAAATGGGTGATCAACCATTTTGTTTGCTATCTATTTTGGAAGAAGAAAAACAGGTTTGCAATGATGTTCTACACTTTCGTAGGTAATGATGTGCTTTTAATTTCTACAGTACTGTGGTGATCATTGCTGTAAGATGTAAGCTGACAGTTTAATTTCTTTTCAAAGTTTTAAAAAATTCCATTATCATTTTGCCATGCTTCTGCACTTATAACTGAAAATTTAAATGCAAGGAAAGCAATCCAGCTTCCCTTGTAATGACTAAATAACATTATATGACATTTCAGTGGAATTAAAAATAATTTTAAAACCATTTCTTAACATCCGAGTTAAGAAGAGGGAAAAAGCATGATAGAGTTCTAAGTTGTTTGTGTGGAAGTAGCACTGACCACAGGTCAACTACTTAACACTGAACAAGTGCTGCACTGTGTCCCTCTGCTCCCGGCTGGGGGAGCAGGATCGACGGCGGCTAGCTCCGACACAGCCAGCACCGGGGGGCACTCTCCGGAGGCACTGCCGTGTCCAGAGAGCGCCTAGCTGGAATATTTAGAGGCAGCTGCGGCAAAGTGAAGAAAAGAGGGTCTCCGTCCGGGGGTAGAAATCCGGTTTTATTGAACACCAGGGCAACCAGCCGACCGGGGACCCCGGGCAGCTAGCTACACGGGGTTATAAAGGGGGCGGAGAACAGGGGTGGAACTGGACCCAGGTCCAATCAGGAAACAGGGGGGTGGGGGGCTACAAAGGAGTGACTGTAGGGGTAACAAATGCATTTGAACTGGGGGCGGGACCCCGGCTCCTAATCCAATCACTCAACGGGAACAGCAGAAGATTCTGGAACAACGGGAGGGGACGCTGAGTGATGGATAGGGGTCTGGGGAGGGGTTACAGTAATGAATTATCACAAATAAGGACAATTGGGGTGGAGATAAGGGGATTGGCATGAACTGATGGGGAGGGGAGAACCAGGGCAGAACCATGTAACAGGAGTGAACAGGGGTGAACAGAACATACCAACTTTACATCATCTGCAACAAAAATGACACACTACAACATCTCCCCCTTTTTTGTTTAAAAACAAAAGAGGACTTTGTGGGAGGGGAACTACAATTCAAAAGGAGCTGCATTCAATTTAGATGTTGAATTCAGAGTTGGGATCTAAGTCCTCAAACCAAGGTTGGCTCATTGGGGCTTCATTCCACGTGCACCCGCTTAGAGATGATTCACTTTCGGGTGTTGGAAGTTCAGGGGAGTGGGCAGCACGGTTGATAGCAAGAGGTGTGGTGGTCTGATTAATAATTCTCATTATCAACTTATAAATTATAGTAATGCCAACAGAAACACACATAGCGATAAAAACAATAGTTAATACAGTTCTGAGAATGGATCCGACCCATCCTGAGATCCCCAGCTGAGAGAAGATGTTCCCCAACCAGTCTGATGTCTCTTGCTTGATGTCATGCACTACATCGGCCATCTTCATGATAGTTTTGCGAGCATCCTCGGCCCTCGATGACAGATTGAGGCAGCAGAGGCCCTCAAACTCCTCACATTGGTGGTTGTGGAGCAGTAACAGAAAGTCGATCGCTGCTCTATTTTGCAGCGTTGCCTGTCTCGTAACTTCCTCGTCTGCTAGGAGGTCCATCAGGGCAGCTGAAGTAAGATTCGCTTGTTTTGCCATCCAGCACTCTAGGTGCTCCAATTCACCTAGAGCCTTGGCTGCGGCCACCCACGGTAAAAATACCGAAACCGCAATGTTTTTGGAACGGGACCAATGAACAATTTCGGCGTCACACTCTGGGTCAATTTGATGGGTGTTCCTCTTAACTCGGGCCGAATCTTGTGTGACATTCTTTTTACGCCAATTAATAATTTGAGTATGATTGGGGGAAAACAGCGTCAGCTGGGACCTCCGGTGAGGCGAGAGGGGATGCCTGCCCATGCTCGGTCTCCGCAAATTAAAAAGGTGTTTTTGGGTAGGGTACGGGGTTGACCATAAAATGTGGAAGCCGCATTAATGTGTATAACTGTATTACACCATGCTTTTGCTTGGTATTCAATTTTATTTTGGTGGACTAACTGAAAGGATTTTGCCAGGGGAGAAGGGTTGATCGTGAACTGGAAACATAAAGTGGCACGGGCAGAGCCAAGCAATTTGAATTCTGTGGGTTCCTTATCAGCAGGCTGAAGGGCAGCTAAAGTGTCCCTCCAAAGGATTTTAGGGTCGGAACTGGGGGAATTGACAACACTCCGGGGAAGGAATGATCTGAAGGGAGAAGCAAGGGAAGGGGGAACATCACCGGGTTTGAATGGGATCCCCACGAGACAGGTCGACAAGGGGTCTGCTGCTGATGCGGTGGTGAGGCAAAGGTGGTCTTGGCCGAGGGCTCGAGCAAGAGTCTTCCACACGTTGGCCTTTGGTTGGGGAACGATCCACAAGGTGGAGGGATGGAACAGGGAAATCAGGATGAGCGTGCACAGTAGCATGATGGGGAGGTGGAACATTCTCAGGCCGGTATTGACTGAAAGAAACGAATAAGAGAGAAATTAATGGGGAAGTTCTTGGTTCTGCCCAGGGGGACCAGACAGTGAGACACCTTTCCTCTTCCTTCTCCAAGCCACTTCCTCTACCTGTGCTACAACACCTGTCACATGTGCTTTACCTGGAAGGAATGGCTTGACCCACTTCGAGGGGACCCATTTCAACCCCGTGGGGGTGGATACGCAAGTGTATCCCCTTCCCCACGTTACCAGGTCAAATGGGCCCTCGACCTTCCAGGTTTCTGGGTCTTTGATTAGCACGGGTGGCCTTGCCTTCAGCTGCAGATCCTGATGTTGCTGGAAATGCCTCGTGATGGGTGGGTTCAAACTCTCAAAGGTACAATTTAGAAAATTAAGTGTAAAAAGTGCCCTTGAGAGCTGAACCTGAGGGGATTCCACCTTCGTCACCCCCTGTTGTCGCTGAAGAATTTTCTTGAGGCTCTGGTGGGCCCTCTCCACCACGGCTTGGCCTGTTGGGGAATAGGGGATGCCAGTTTTGTGTCCTATTCCCCACTGCTGCAGGAAAGCCCTGAATTCCTTGGATTTGTACCCCGGCCCATTATCAGTTTTTATTTCTTTTGGAACGCCCAAGACAGAGAAGGCCATCATGAGGTGTCTCTTGATGTCTGCTGCCTTCTCCCCTGTGTGGGCGGAGGCATAAATGGCACTAGAAAAAGTATCCACGGAAACGTGTACAAACTGAAGTCTGCCAAAGCTTGGGATGTGTGTGACATCCATCTGCCACACTTCACAACTGTTCAACCCGCGGGGATTGGCGCCAGTGCTAATAGATGGAAGTTGGAATGACTGGCACTGGGGACATGTGGCCACAATTGCCTTGGCTTGGTCTCTGGTTAGATGGAATTGACGGACCAAGCCAGGTGCGTTTTGATGGAAAAGTTGATGGCTGATCTTTGCCTGTTGGAAGACATCAGGGAGTGGGGCCATTTCAACCGGTGCGGCTAGAGCATCGGCTCGCCGATTGCCCTCCGCAATGAACCCCGGAAGGTCGGTATGCGACCTCACATGCATAACGTAGAAAGGTTGCTCTCGGTGGGAGACTAAGGTAACCAATTTCGAGAGCAACTGAAAGAGTGCCATGTTAGAAACCTCCTGCAAAATAGCATTTTCTGCTCTAGCTACTACCCCTGCGACGTAAGAAGAATCAGTGACCAAATTAAAGGGCTCAGAAAACCTCTCGAAGGCTCTGACGACTGCGGCCAACTCAGCTATTTGAGGTGATCCTTCCACCTCAACAACGTCTGCCTCCCACTGCTGAGTTTGAGGATCCTTCCAAGTCATGACTGACTTGTGGGATGCTCCGGACGCATCTGTAAACACTGTCAGGGCTTTCAATGGCTTCCTACTCTGAATTGTTTTTAATGAAATTTGTAATTGGACATCCTGATTGAACAATTTGTGAGCCGGCCGATGAATAGAAATTTGACCGGTGTAGGAGTCTAGAGCGAATTGCAGGGCTCTGTTTTCTTGAAGCAGATGTTCTAGCATGGCTTTTGTAATTTGGCCCATGCCTAATTGAATTGGTAGATGAATGCATGTAAAATCACATCCCGCCAACTCCCTGATCCGGAGGCGAGCCTTCTGGATGAGCTCAGCCATCAGCTCTTGTGTCTTGGTCATTCTTTTGGACCTGTGGTGGCTGAGGAACACCCACTCTATGATTAAGAGGGGGTCCCTTGAGCCCTGGCCCTTTGTTTTGACAGCTTGGTCCCATTGAAAAATCATCTCGTGGGGATGTGGGAGTCTACCTAATATGATAAAGTTAAAGGGCAGGCTGGGATGGTATCGGTGTGCTTGCCTGGTGGAAATTGTCTCCTGGACCTTTTTCAGTGCGGTTTGAGCCTCTTGGGTAAGGATCCTAGGAGAACTAAGCTCCTCTCTCCCTTTCAAAAGATTGAAAAGGGGGGCTAGGTCTTCCGTTGGAATTCCCAGCCAAGGTCTTACCCAATTTAAGGACCCACACAGTTGATGGACGTCCGCTAAGGTTTTGATGTTATTTTTGATAGCCAATTTTTGCGGAACAATGGTCCGCTTCTCAATTTCGAGGCCGAGATACTTCCAGGGCAACATCCTTTGAATTTTATCTTTCTGGAGCTCGAACCCTGCAGTAGTCAATGCAGTGATTGTCAGGTCAAGCGCATGGGTAAGTGTGTTGTCGTCCGGAGCACAAACTAAGATGTCGTCGATATAATGTAAGATGACAGTATTTTTTGCTGCCGCTCGTACGGGAGACAGCAAGGAAGAGACGTACCGTTGGCAGATGACAGGACTGTTTTTCATCCCTTGAGGAAGAACTTTCCAATGGTATCTCTTCCTTGGGGCTTCTCGGTTGATGGTGGGCACCGAGAAGGCTAAACGCGGGGCATCGTCAGGGTGTAGGGGAATTTGGAAAAAGCAATCTTTAATATCAATAACAGCCAAATTTCAATTTTGGGGGAGCATCGTTGGGGACGGCATCCCTGGTTGGAGAGTGCCTATATCTTCAATTACATTATTAATTTGTCGGAGATCGTGAAGGAGCCGCCATTTGTCTTTGTTTACTTTTTGAATCACAAAGACAGGGGAGTTCCATGGACTCGTGGTCTCCACGATGTTACCCTTTCTTAGCTGCTCTTCAACGAGCTCCTTGAGCGCCTTTAACTTCTGTTTATTGAGCGGCTACTGTTCTACCCAGATAGGCGAATTTGTCTTCCAAGTCAATTTTTGGGTAGGGCGCTCTTCAGTGACCGCTGTCTGAAAAACCTGGGGAGCCTTTGGAAGGTCAATTTTGGCTCCCCACTGGGCCAAAACATCTCTCCCCCATAGGGGTTCCGCATAATCCAAAACGAATGGACGGATCGATGCCAGTTGTCCATCCGGCCCCTTAATTTGTACGATGCTCTTTGATTGCTTAGCTAATTGAACACCCCTTATACCTTGTACGCGTCCAGCCGCGTTTTGCAATTCCCATTGTGACGGCCATTCCCGAGATGGGATGATCGTCACATCTGCTCCTGTATCGAGGAGTCCGTCCACTGTGGTTGTTTGGTTACCTTTGCTCATATGACAGGTGAGTCGTGGTTTATCCTGCCCCAATACCTGTAACCAACAAGCATGTGAAATGTGACCTTGATTGCGATGTTTACTTGAGTTTTCACACTGGTTAAATTCAGATTGTGTTACCGGTATGGCCTGGGCGATGACTTGGCCCTTCGGTAGAAACACAGGTGGACGGAGACAGAACAAACCCACAGCAAATTTGTTGATGTCTGCTGGCAGCAATCCCGGGATGATGTGAATTTCCTCGGGAGTGAATTTTGTGTCTCCGACGACAACGCACTTACTTCTGATTCGACTCCAAGTACCTTGGGAGCTTGGAGCCACCATCACGAGGCAACACTGGGAGTCCTTAAGATGGAGCGGCTCGACCAGTTGCAACGTGAAAGGCAAGACCGTAGAGGAAGTGGTTAGAAGTGGTAGTGTCTGCATTGGTAATATTGTCCTGTCCTGTAAAATAGGGCGACTAGAGTGGGACTCCCCCCCCAATCCCTCTCCCCTTGATGGAGCCATGCCCGCCACATTTGTGTCCTTGCGCAGGGAGGGACTGCGCTTGTACCCTAGTTTTTTTGAGGTGGTTTGTCCCCTTGTGAGGATGCCTGCTTCCTGCGGAAATCATAAAATGCCTGCCGTAAAGGGCAGTCAGGCATCCAATGGTCCAGTTCCCCGCAAAGGTGGCATTGACCATGCGTTGGTGGAGGTCGTCGTGGGATGTTTGGAGTGCGTGGCCGTTGGTCCATCATCACGGCATTGACTTCGGTGTTGGAGTCAACAATGGACACCTTGCGCAATGGTTGTCGAGGTCTAGTGTCTTCTTCCATGACAATAGGAACCTTTCTGGCACACACTTCCAACATGAGCTGCAGTGTTGGAGGAGGATCCAAAGGAAGGCTGAGGATAGCTGCCTTGCATGCGGTGTTGGCGTTGGTGGCTGCCATCTCGAGCAGAAGATCAGCTCGGGCACCTTCGCTTCGGACCTGCAACTCAATGGCTCTGCGAAGTCGCTCAACAAATTATATAAAAGGTTCATCTGATAATTGGAATATTCTAGAAAATGACTGAACCGGGGCGACTGGCCGCAGGGAAAGGAAGGCTTTCTCTGCCACTTTTGCACTTTGTTTCAAAGACTCCCGGGGGATAACCCTAGCTTGAGTTGCCCCATCTGCCCAATTCCCCTGTCCACACAGGTGATCAGTGCTAAGCACTCCACCATTAAGGTCTTTCCCAGTTTGGTCATTCTCCCACATTTGTGGGAGAATTTCACGAATTCCTTTTTTCCATGCCTCCTCCCACACAAGAAACTCAGTGGGGTTGAGGAGGCAGGAAAAAATTGTTCGCAGATCAGCAGGAGTGACATCTGATTCTAATAAAGTGGCCCTCAGGATTCCCCTGAAGTATTCACTCTCCCTAGAGAATTCCTTTTGGGCTTTGCACAGCTCCTTAATTGTGGAGTGGGGGAATGGGGTCCACTGTACTCGGAGCCTCCCTTCTCCCTCCGGGTGGTATGTGACTGGAGCTGCAGTAATGATAGAAGCAGGCCCAATGTTCTGATTTCCTACCCCCCACCCCTCTGAGCCCGGAGTGTGGGAACCAGGAGGAGGGGCGTGGGAATCAGGAGGCGGGGTGTGGGAACCAGGAGGTGGGGCGTGGGAACCAGCACTGGGAGGGGAGGAGCCAGGCGTGGGAAACTGGGTGGAGCTAGCTGATGTCACAGGCTCCGCCTTAGGGGCATGGCAAGGAGGCGGGTCTTGGGAAGGGGGAGGAGGAATGGGCGGGGGCAAAGGAGGAGGGTCCACTAAGGAAGGGGAGGGGTTTGGAGGATGACATGGGGGGGTGAAGGGGTTGAGAGACAGCCGAAAGGGATTATGGGAAGAAGAAGGAAAATTGGCGGGAAAAGCCATGTGGCTTCCACCATTTTGAGCTCCATAGGAGCCATTTTGAGAATAACTGGGGTCTGGAGTTACAAACTTAACTTTGGGGTGCAAAACTGGGGACTTTGGGGAGGGGTACAAACGGGACAGGAAAAGATCTCCAGGAGTCTGGCCAGGACTTCTGGAGCAGGGGGATTTAGGGATTTGAGGAGAGCCCGGGAGATGGCAAGAAACCGGCACCGTGTCGGGGTGGGCTGCTCCCCTCAATATTCCTCTTTTCTGAGGGAAAGAAGGGGTGGGAGGAGGATCAGGGGCAGAAGGACAGGGCAGGTAAGAACCCGAAGCAGCAGCAGGTGGTTGCTCCCCCAATTTACCCCGTGACTTTAGAGCCGATAAAATTTGGAAACTCCAATAAGTTAATTTTGCTGTTGAAGATCCCCCTGCTGAGCCTAATTGAGCTAATTTACTCCCAACTTTATTCCAAAATTGTATTTCATGAACATTTTCAGGGGTGACTTCGGGAAATTGGGTGAACAACCAGACCACTAGCTTTTTTAACTCCTTTTTAACAAATTCCACATTCCCTCCCCCAAGGATACCCACAACTTGGAAATAAACTCTTTTCTGGGGAACAGACAATTTAACACCCATGCCTGAAACCCCACAAAATCCACTTCCCAGATAAAAATGAAAAAGGGCAACAAAAAAGCTCCCGGCAACCGGTCCCGACTCTAGCTAATTCTGGGCGAAACCAGAAAGTCGGGGGGGGGGGGACCTACACCAAGATGGCTCAAAGGGGGTACTCACCCTCGTCCAGCGCGGGGGGGAAAAATCCGGGAAAGTGGCACTTGCCGGGAACGACTCCTCGGGTGTTTGGAAGAGCTGCCGTTCCCTTCCCCCTCGGTGTGCCACCCTTAAAACAGGGTCTGCTCAACGAGGAAGGGTAGCTTGACAGCCAAAGAATCCAAGCACAGGCGACGAGAGAGAAAACTCCCCAGCTCCTCTGCTAAATTCCAGCCGCGGGCTCCGGGGGTGCCGTCGAGCCGCACGTTGGGCGCCAAGCTGCTGCGCTGTGTCCCTCTGCTCCCGGCTGGGGGAGCAGGATCGACGGCGGCTAGCTCCGACACAGCCAGCACCGGGGGGCACTCTCCGGAGGCACTGCCGTGTCCAGAGAGCGCCTAGCTGGAATATTTAGAGGCAGCTGCGGCAAAGTGAAGAAAAGAGGGTCTCCGTCCGGGGGTAGAAATCCGGTTTTATTGAACACCAGGGCAACCAGCCGACCGGGGACCCCGGGCAGCTAGCTACACGGGGTTATAAAGGGGGCGGAGAACAGGGGTGGAACTGGACCCAGGTCCAATCAGGAAACAGGGGGGTGGGGGGCTACAAAGGAGTGACTGTAGGGGTAACAAATGCATTTGAACTGGGGGCGGGACCCCAGCTCCTAATCCAATCACTCAACGGGAACAGCAGAAGATTCTGGAACAACGGGAGGGGACGCTGAGTGATGGATAGGGGTCTGGGGAGGGGTTACAGTAATGAATTATCACAAATAAGGACAATTGGGGTGGAGATAAGGGGATTGGCATGAACTGATGGGGAGGGGAGAACCAGGGCAGAACCATGTAACAGGAGTGAACAGGGGTGAACAGAACATACCAACTTTACATCATCTGCAACAAAAATGACACACTGCAACAAACAAGTAGTAGTTTAAGTTCTCTCTAATGTGGCACCTAAAAGGATGTTGCCCTCAGGCTTGTACATTTATTTAGTTAATCACACTTAGATGTCTGCTGCAGCATTCTTGTAGAAGAGCCAGTAGCTCCTAACACAGCAATCTTGACCTCTTGCGTATTTCCTTCAAAATTAGGGAATGATGACCAAATGCCAGTGAACAAGTCACATCAGCGCCACATCTTCACTCATGTAAAGCTTTGGCTAAATACAGCACTGACTCACTAAGTGAAACCAATGAAAAGGTTGGTTTGGAAACAAACACCGAGATCCTTGGAGCTGAAGTGGGAACAGGAGGTGTGTGGATGTGTTCATGTTTGTTAGTAGTTTGCCAGCTTGTAGTCTCCAGCTGAGTCAATGGCAAGATTTTACATACTTTTTCAGGGATTCATACTTCCTTCTGGAAAAAGCAGTTGCTTTTTAAAAATCTAACTGCCTCTGTTTCTCCCTAAAGTACACAATGAATGACTGGCACACAAATAAACTGCCATTCCTGATTTACTGCCAGCTCTTTACTCCACTGTGATTCATTATTCCTTCATGAAAACACAATACAAGCCCGTAACTTTTGAAACAAGTTTTATTTCATTTTGCTGGCCAATAGTAACTTCAATTATAAATTAGCATAGTTAATTTTTAACATCGTTTTGGGGATCTAGGATTTTTTGGGGTTTTTCCCTACCTTCTGAATGTTAGAGATTACCCAGAGAACAGTAAGTCAAAGAAATAACAAAATGTAATACTTATAAATTATTTTCACAAAAGATCAGTTCTGTTACAGGGATTCTCAATAGAAAGAAGGGACCAGATAAGCTCTATATATGTCAAGGAATAAAGATTCTCCTGAAGCACACAGATAGCTCAGAACATTACTGAAGATCAGACTTATAAATGATATTATTTTTTTCCAGTTCACAGATCCACTCCACAGCTAGCTGGAAAACAAGTCACATTCTTCTGGCATGGGTTTAATAAAAAATAGAAGCATGTGGAATTGTTATTACACAGAAACTATCAGATAGTTACATGATGTAGTGCACTTTTATACTGTGTATCTATGTCTAGTTTGAGCAATGAAATGCATCTACCTTTCATATAAATGACACAGATTATTAAGTTTTTGGGGGAGGGTTTAACATTAGATCAGTACTAACAAAGGACAAGTTTTAGAGACAGATGTTGTTGCCTTGAGCAACACAGCCAAAAATATGCACCCATTTTGCTAAACAGAGTGAGCAAGCAGACAGCTCTTTTGGATGAGTAGAATATTCAAACTACAAACAGTTTCATTTAAAACAAAATGTTAAAAATAAAGGCAGTGAATTGATTCTGAATCTCAGTCATTCTGCTTTTACATTATTTTGTAGTTTACATCCAAAAGTATAATTTCATTATGCTATGAATAAGGTAGATATAGAGAATAAAGTAATCAAAAGTCTTTCTTCTGATTAATAAATAGAGAAGTGGGTTCAAGGAGGGATTAAGAAAGAGTCCTGACAGGCTGAGGAGCCCCTGTATTGCCTGTCCATTAATGGGGCACCCAATGCAACCTGTAGTTTTCTCCGAGACTAAATAGACAGTCTATCTGAACAGCAGTACCTGCTTTCTGAGAAAAGAACCTGTTGGTGACATCTGTCATTTAAAGTGTTGACAGGTATTGCTGGTAAAGAGTTTATTTCCAGGTTATACCACATCTGTTAGTTTTTTCCTGGTTTGGACTGAAACAACTTCTTAAAGGAAACGAGTGAAGACAACAAAAAATGTCTAGATGATGGTAAATATGAAAACAAACTAACTGTGTAATATGTGTCCACTTTCCAAAAGGAGAAGAAAGCAATTAAATTTTTATCCTGTTTAATTAATTTCACTTGAAATCTGACAATAAAGGGACAAAGAGAGTAGTTTATACACAAACCTTATGGAAAACACTTCACTGAGTTGAATTCAGTGTGGTGAATTGCAATTTTGGAAATTTGTTGAATTTCATCTTAAATGTTAATGTTTAGATGCATGAGATTTTCGTGCAAGGAGCAAAACAAGACAAGACACCAGTAACGTAACTTAAAGAAAAAGCATCAGGGAACTACTTGGAATTAGTTTCTCCATTATTTTCTCTTTGCCATGTTATCAGCAATTAAATACTGCTCCATCCACAAACAACTTCAATGGCTGGGAGATTTGACAAATCAAATTAAAACAGACAAAAGATAATGGTTAGGTGACTTGTTTGAAGGATGGAGTTTTGCACCTTGGTTAAAGGAGCATTGCAAAATAAGTTTATATGCATTGATTGTTATAGTGACTATGTTAGTGATAGTGCCTTGTGTACTTCAATGTGCACGGCAAATGATGAACGGAACCATCAAAGAAGTTTTTTTCCCTTCGAGAGAGGGGGAAATGTGGAAAATGGATTTGTAGAGATTTCTCAAAGCCTGACAGAAGGCCCACACAGTATGCATCTATATGCAAACCTTGAGGTAAGAAATGCTGACTTAGAAATGCCATGGAATAGGACAGACATTGTTGAGAGAGAAATGGAGCTAGAAACAAGTTTCAAAGGACGGCCTTGCAAATAAGACTAGATACTTTGGAGAAATAGAACTATGAAAGTTGGATTGTAGTAGGACCCATGAGGGGTAGTTTTAGATGATTGGCTTCAAGGCATCTACAGCATGGTGTGGCACAAAGCTGATAGGCCAACAAACACTTATAATGTATTGTAATTAGGAGATAATTGGCTTCTGATTGTGATAGCATGAATTATAGCATCTGTATTGTCTCACCCTTCCCATGAGACTGAAAATGGAATAAATGTTTTTAGAACTCCTCTCAGTTGCCCCATCTCTGGGTCAGAAAAGGGCATAATCCGACTCTATAACCTGAAGTTTATATCTTCCCCTTATGTAAGCATGGTGGGTAAAAAATATCATGGCTGTTTCAAAAATGCCAAGCCTTTTGAGTCTGGAATTCTCTCATGTGGTTACTTAAACCTCATTTATTTCTCTACTTGTCAGTTATTTTCCCATGAATCCCTAAGTTTGAATAAAGGTACACCACACCTGATACAGAGACTTCAATGTGGACGTCACATTTTTCTCCGTTCAAAACACCATGCTCTCCAGTAAGAAGGGGTGGGAAAAAAAGCCCACATGAAAATTTGAGCAAATTTCTGTTACTAGGGATCACAGTATCTCTTTTTCTCCCAGCCCAGACTCACCCTTCCCACCATGAAGGCTGATAGCACTTAGGCCTTTAAATTACTGACCTAAGAAATGCTGTTCATCCAGGACCAGTGTGAGAAGGAAACAGGACAGTAAACCCCATTATTTAGCTATTATTATTTGTCAACTGTGTTTTGGGGGGTTTCATGTTTCCCTTACAAGGATCACCAGCAAGTTTTTATCACTATATGTTAAAATCAAACATTAATTGAGACAGCACAGGATGGATGTAGAACAAAGATTTTTGTACCTATAGCAACAAAAGTGTACCCTTGGAGCCACAAGTTTACATTCAGAGGGGATGTTTCATTTATATAGCAGTGCTTTCTGTTTCAGTGGGTTTTGCCTGCAAGGGAATTAAATTTCTTTCATCTCTTCAAGAGATGCATAACTCTTCTGAAGGAAGGTATCCTGAACATAAATAAGGCTTCCAAGTGCTTGAAATGTCTTTTAATTTTTAACTACATCATGTGCTTCTCTCAACAACAAAATCTAAACAACACAATGGAGAATCTGATTTTTTCATGGTATTTTGCTTTCATGTACTCACAAGTTTATTTTATATATTGGATCACAGGGCTGTTGTCTGAAAATGATGCAACCACATCCATTTTAACAGTGTAGATTTGCATTTATGTACCCAATTGTGAAACAGCTCCTTCATTAAGACTCATTAAGATTGCCTTCTTAATTTATCTAAATTAAATAAATCTGATCAAAGAGATATGACTTTTTTTTTTTTTTGTACATAATAGGAAGGGGTTGCATGTTTCTAAGTCACCATGAACAGATTTTATCTTCTATCATGTATCAGATATTACCCTGGAAGTTTGTTAGTAAATAGCTTCTGCTCAGAATTAGCTCAGTTTACTTACCTGGACAGGGACTCTTGTGTAGTGGCTTGCAGGAAAGCTGGATAGTCTAATTTGATACAGACACAACTGAAAGTTATAGAAGTTTGTCAGAATAAATATGGTAAAATAAGGATTTTAAACATTTTTCATCTTACTGGATGAGAATGCCAAAGTCTGAATGTTAAAGTCATGCATGTAATGAAGACACAGTCCAGAATGAGAGTTATTATTTTACATAACATTGCCATGCTCATTGATTGCCCTTATCTTACAGGACTACATGCAGGTGTAGATTCAGAAGAGAAACCTCAAAAGAATTTGAATTGAAATATTTTAATATTGTTTTAAAGATGTAAATTTAAAACTGACAATGAGCAGGTGCTGATATTAATTACTGTACCATAAAATATTGCTTTTAAACCATTTTTGGGACTTAAAAAGCGGTAATAAATTCAGAAATACAAACCACTGAACAGCTGTAATAGAAGATACTAGAGAGGAAATGAAAACACAGGCAAGGTATATCTTTATTCCTTGCTAGTGATGCATGGAAGAATAACTGACAAGTAGCTATTATCATGTTACAGAAAAGAAAGAAATGAAGATTAAATAACCACATACTTTATATTGGCAAGAAAAAAAAAAGAGAAATTATGTGGACTTATCACTACACACAGTAGTTTACAATTAATGCTCTAATAATCCAGACACTTCCTGAATTGCCTCTAGCCCTTCTAAACAAACTATACATACGCACTGGACAGAGAATGGGGGATTCTGGCCCTCTGTCCCACTCTGCTGGGACCCCACCTGCAGGGCTGCATCCAGCTCTGGGATCTCAGCACAGGAAGGACAGGGACCTGCTGGAGCCAGGCCGGAGCTGGCACCAAGTTTATCAGAGAGATGGAGCAGCTCTGCTATGAGGAAAGTCTGGGAGAATTGGGATTGTTTTCAGCCTGGTGGAGAAAAGGCTTTGGGATGACCTAATTGTGCCATTTTAGTATCTCAAGAGAGCCCACAAGAAAGATGAAGAGAGGCTGTTTACAAGGGTCTGGAGTGACAGAACAAAGGGGAATGTCTTCAAACTAAAGAGAGTATGTTTAAATTGAAAATTGGAAAAAATTCTTCCCTGTGAGAGTGGTGATGATCTAGAGCAGGTTTCCCAGAGATGCTGTGGATGCTTATTCCCTGGAGGTGTTCAAGGCCAGGTTGGTTGGAGTTCTGAGCAACCTGTTCTAGTAAAAGGTGTCCCTTCCCATGTAAGGGCATTGGAACTAAAGGAAATTAAAGGCCTCTTTAAACACAAATCATTTTACGATTCTCTATTTAATCATCTCTCATATATAAAACAGCAAGACAGAACAACACTTAAATGTTAAATTGACAGAATGGACCTACTACTGAGAAGCTCCACACTGATGACTTTATTCACCACAAGCCACACAACCAGACGTGTACAGAAGACTCAGAAACATTCTAATTAGAGGACCATCACACTGGTATAGATTTTAGATAAAATGTCAAGTACCATCCCGATCATTCTTTGGCTAATAACAAACCACAAACACCTATACATACCAGAGGATGAATGTGTCCAGTTATTTCCTTGTTTATATTTCTATTTTTCTTTTTTTTTTTTACACAGTGTCTGAGCAGACTGGTGCATTCTGAAAGGTGTCTCATAATGCCCAAACATGGGGTGCAGAGAGTCTGAAGACTCAAATTCAAGAATGCCTTCTCAGTCCATAATATTTCCTTGGAATACTTGTTATATTGAATAATTGTAGTAGCCTAATTTGTGATTCAACAAACTTTCATAAAGCAAACATCTTAAGTTCCTAGGATAGGAATTTTGCCTATATTTAAAAGACCGTGCAAGTATTCTTAATCCCAGGTGAAAGAATGCTTTATTTAGTGTCTTATTTTAGGTTTCATGAACTGGAACAAAGTTGATTTAGATCTGGATATCTTAAAACACCAGCCAAGAGACATCTGTGAAGAAACTGGCCTGTTTGAGCATATCTTTTGTCTGCTCTCCCCGCCTGTGCAAATCGGACCTGCTGCATTCACTGAAACTCAACAACAACCAAAAGCAACACAAGCTGGAGGCTTTCCAACAAACCTGTTCCAAAGTACTGAGCTCCCTAATGCAGAAGTTGTCAAAAAGATTATGTCATGTTCTTGTGTTTTAACACAGAAGTGGCTTCTGTGCTTGCAGAGAAAGCTCTGAATTGGACTGAGATGTGGTCCCTTGCTGGCGAGAGCACAGAGCATATCAAACACTCTCAATTTGCATAGCAATTTAGTAGAGAAGGACAAGCTATAAAACCAAAGATCAACAAATCTGATATGAAACCAAATTTCATGCTGAAGGTTCTCAGGTGTTTGTAGCAGCACTGCAAAATGATAAATATGATTTGAAAGAAATTTGAGTCTGAATAACTACTGTTTTTTCTGCAACTTTGTCAAAAAAAGGATTTTGACTGTGGTAGATGCTGCAGTGTAAGCTTAGGTAGGACCTGTATTTTAAGATGCACTTGTTCCTCATAATTTGAAGCCTCTTGGACCCACACATTTGCCTTTCAGTGGTAGCTCCTGGATTTGTCACACTGCTCCTATGGACCAGAGCTTAGCAAACAGGACAGCTGCACAATGCCCAAGAGCAAGAGAATACAGTGATCCTGACCAGGAAGTCTAATAAACAGCATTTAAAATTTCCCTTCACAGACCCTGAATGTTTTTCTTACTGGGATTGTAGTAAACCAAGTAATCCAAACTGTGTGGTGAAATACAGTTTCCATTCTGTCTGTCCTCGAGGCACAGTCAGTCTTGCTTTCCCATCTCTGAGATGGCTAGCAAAGAAATTTTGTGTTCAAAAGACACATGGATTTCCTCATGAACAATGCCAGCTAAATTGCTAGTTTAAATGCATGAGTGGTGTGATGTCCTGGGACTTTGCAAAAAAACGAGATTTCTCATCACATGTAACTGTCATGGCAAGCCACACTTTCAACTAGAGAAGTGCTGCTGCTTCAGAAGAATGGACAAAAAGAGCCCCTTAATGCAAATTACTTCCCTGTCATTCAGTGGGAGATTTTCTAGCTGAAAATCTGTGTGATAGACCATTACATAAAAATAATGTGTGGATACTAAAATGACAGAATGTTCAACATTCTGTAGTTTCTACCTAGAGAGTCATCAAAGCATTCTGTTGGACTGCCTGTAAAGATCGGTTTTCTTTTTAAGCACTTAGGTGCTACAAATGGTGAGGGCAAATACAATGAGAGAGTTCAGATAAAATTCTCTAATGAATGGGTCATTTCATAGAGATTCCCTAAGGTGCTGTCCATTAAAAATAACACTCTTAAGATAAGAATCAAAAACCACCATGTTGAAAACCATCTCTCACAATCCTGAAGAGCAGCTGTGTGTTAAAAAAAAAAAAAAAAACCAAAAAAAACCCCAAAACCCACAAAAAACACACACAAAAAAAAACCCCTCAGTATTTTCCTCAAAATACTATAGATTTTGTTTAGTCAGCAATTTCAGCAAAGGACAATGTTACTTTTAAAATATCTTCTTTTGCTGATCTTTTCTAGATATATTTTTCTCTTGACTTGAAGGCTGCTCCTCTACTATGCGTCAAGTATGACATTCTGGTTTAACTGAAGTTAAGAGAAACTTTGATCTTCACCTTATAAAAAGGTAAATGTTGAGCTAAAACATAAAAGTATGAAAAATTGCTAGTGATACTGTGCTTGCTGTTCCACAGCATTTGCACTGAATGAAAGATTACTTCAAATAAGCACAAGCTCAGTTACTTGAAATGTACCTCTCCCTTAACACCAAATGAGAATGACTACTTAGAGAATGTACATAAGAATCTTCATAATATATACCCAGGAAATAAAAAAAGAAAATAATTTGTTTGTAGAAAGAATTGTGGGCATTCTAGTTTAAACTCCACATCAGTGCAACTGCACCATTCATTGTCACTAGATTACAGGGTATTTTAGGCATTTTAGGTCGTAGGAACGGAGACAAAAGCTGACAATCAATATTCTTTACAAAAAACTGTGAATCAGATACCAACAATTTGATTAAAATTATTCTCTAAAAGCCACACTATTATTTCACTGAGATAAAATATCCTGAAGTGGGTTAATAAACATAAACATTTATCTAAATTAATTTCATTCTTTGCTTCTCATAGCACCATAAAAACTTCAGTAACATGTATCTTCTTTATTCTCAAGTACATAAACTGATGGGGAAAAAAAAGGTTTTTTTTATTACTGAGACTGAAAGGTACTCATATTGTAAAAGAAACTAGTCAGGGATGAGAAGGTCTTTCCTGATTTCAGCAAGGAAAATTTATGGAAGACAGAGTTTAGCAAATAAAAGAAAACTAGAATGGTAAAGAAGAAGTAAAATTGTTAGAAATTGGATACATACAATCAAAAATAACTGAGTGCTTTTATGACATGGCCAAACCATATATTTTTAAAAGGGTTAAACATTATGTTATGAATCCTGTGGATCAACAGAGGATGAGTAAAATGACATTTTTAATGTTTAATGAAAATCTGTAAATGGTTGTTGAATGTTGAATGAAAATCTGTAAATGGCCCTCAAAAGATCCCCTTTGACATTACCTTCAACTGAATAAGATTCTTAAGGTGATAGGACAGGCAGTAATTCTAAGCAGAGAACAAAAAGTGATACTGTTGGAATACTGCTTAGTAGGCTCTTGACTACTGTTCTTCCCTGAGGAAAATGCAGGTTGAAGAACAAAAAGTGTTTCCTTTTCACACCAGAGTATTAACACTTATGTTAGCTCAATTCAGGAACAAGTTAATGTAAGTAAAAGCAGCCTCATGGAAACTTCCCAGTACAGCCATCCTATCCAGTTCCAAAAATCTGTATTACAAGTAAGGCATTTTGCAGTATCAGGATGACAAAAGAAGTGGTTGGAGTTCTTGGTAAAGTAAGACAAGACCATTTTCAATATTTAATTTAAATTGGTATAGGAGTGGGGAGAATACTGCTGTGCACTTTGAGCCCTGTGTGTTAACGAGAAGAATTATGAATACTTCTTTAACTTGTTGAATCAAAATACTTAAGTCTTTAAATAAAGACTTAATGGAGTTGGGATTTTAACTTTGCACATTCTATCAGAGAACCAGAGGGGTCTGCAGGAGGCAGTATCCTCATTTTTGCATGCAGAGAGGAAAACTGTAGTGATATAAATGGTTACAGACACAACAGAATTCAAGGACATCACTGAGATAAGCCTTAGTCCTTCCATTTCCCCAAGCCACATCACCAGACTACACTGCTTTTTAAGGACAGTTGATGACAAAATGTACAGAATATGTGCACTGAGGGATGAGGTGTCATGGAGTCTCTCAACAGTTGGCATTTATTAATAAGAAATTGACTCTACATTTATTGAACAATTATTATTTATGAAGTATCTTATTTGTGGGTTCAAAAAGTGAAGGACAAAAATATAAAAAAGGGACAAAATTATTTGAACATGTAGCCTGCCTCTGCCTTGTAATACAACTGTTCTTAGAACATCACTAAGAAAGCTGGCATTTAAAGGGAGCAGATGTATTGACCAAGTACTTATCCAGGGAGGAAAAATGAAAATCCAAGAAAGCACTTTTTTCCTTCTCCCTCTTCCTGCCCTTGGCAATGCATCAGAATGTAAGTGAAATCTGTTATAAAATAAAAATTAAGAAATAAAAATTAAAAGAACACCCCTTCCAAAAGATAAAAAACCCCAAACAAATGCAGAGACAAAACCAACCAAGCAAACACAAACAAGAAAAAGTGAAATAAATAGGAGGGGGAAATGTACGAATTAATAATGCTCAGAATTACAACATCTAATCTGGAAATCAAAATGGTTTTCAGTTTTTCTGCTCAACAGGTGAGTTTGAGTTGATGAAAAGTACTGAGCAGAAAGCTTCTCAACAGTAAGATGCCAGATTGACTCAGGGAAAAGAAGGAACTGCTCAGAAATTGGTCAGAGGTACAGTATGAGAGAGAACAGCTTGGGGCTAACAAACCTGTAAGAACAGACAAGACACAAGTGAAAAAGCTCATGGATGGAAGATGAAAGCAATCCCAAAGGAAATTATAGTGCTAAAGCCCAGCAGAACAAGGTAACACAGAGAGCAAATACACATTTTTGCATTCCTATTTGGACTCCTTCTTGGGCAAAAATGCTCCTAGGCTGAGGCTGTTAACATCACTCAGCTACTTTGCATGGAATGAGGGAACCCGTCCTTAAGTACACAAAATCCACTATCCCAGTGCTCCTTAAAAACTGGAGAAATGGACTGAAAGGGTATCAAAATAACTTATAGACAGATACTTGAATATGAAGCCAAAGTCCCATCTATTAGGCCATTTACTAATCTATCTTTTTAAAGCTATTTTTAGGTAAATTATTCAATATTATTAGTGATAGGGAGAAAAAAATATAAAAGGGAAGTATGCAAGTCTCTGTTCCCCTTTGACTTCCTAATCCAAAAGTATACAAGAGAAACACTTTTACTAACTTCATGCAGAAATAAACAGAAGCCAAAAGACAAAGACATCCTTTCCTGGGTCATAGGTTGTGGTTTCAAGGCCTTATTTTCATACAGTTTCTTTTGGTGTCTTTTTGAGAAAAAAACGAAACCAATTCAAAACATAGAACCAAGGATTTCTTTGTGACCTATTTAAAATCATAATACATATAATTTGACTAGACATAATTATCATTGATGTACAATGGTTCAAAGGAGTACAAGAACATAGTTAATAATAACTTTGAAATTTAATGCAAAAAAACCTTAGAACAACTTGCCTCTTTCCTGTTAGATTTTTTTTTTCTACACTCCCTAAGCCATTCGGGGTGTCTGAATGAGAATCTGGGGGTGCCATAATTAGTCACCATTGTCCCCATGTCTTACTGGGACACTTGTGATGGTACTACTGAGGTCTCTTCCTCATATCTTTGTAAATTATGTTTGTATGTTTTCCCTTGTTTGTACTTTTGCCAGGTATGCTCAGTTCAAAGGGTATTCTTCCATGAAAAAGAAAAAACAAATATAAGTAAAAGTCATAGAATCAATCTTATAATCATAGAATGGTCTCAGTTGGAAGAGATCATAAAGACCATCCAGTTCCAGCCATCTGCCATGGATGGGCAGGGTCGCCTTCCACTAGGCCAGGTTCCTCAGAGCTCCATCCAGCCTGGCCTTCAACAATTCCAGGAATAGGGCAGCGACAGCTTCTTTGGGTAACATGTGCCAGTGTCTCACTATTCTCACAGTAAGTTATTTCTTCATGTCACCTAATCTAAACCTCTTCTCTGTCAATTTGAAGCCATTCCCTCTTGTCCTGTCACTCCAGGCCCTTGTAAATAGTCTCTCTATCTTTCCTATTGGCTCCCTTCAAGTACTGGAGGCTACAATTTGGTAACCCCAAACTTTTCCTTTTCAAGACTGGACAACCCCAATTCTCTCAGCTTTTCCTCACAGCTGAATTCAAGTTCCTTAGTTCTGTCTTCTTCCTGTTTTATATACTTAAGACTGCTGTTGAGTTATTCTAGGAACTGGGAATGTTGTACCTTTTCCTCATAGGAGATAGATAGATTAGATAGATTAGATAGATGGACGACAGAATGAAAACATCCAGAGGAAAGTGTGAAATCACTTGAAAATTCAAAAATGTGTATGCACACAAAAGATTGTTGAATTTAAGAATCTTCCTTTCCTTTTTTCTGGTACTTCAAACACTGTTAGAATCATTACCTTAATAAACACTCATCCTTTCTATCCTTTCCCCTAATTATGGCCCTCCTCTCTTCTCCCTGAAGTTTCCATCATTCTGTATTTCTGCTGTCTCTAGCAGGATTCCTGCAAAACCTTTCTGTGCTTGCGCATACCATAGCATTTTCAACTTGCTACCTAAAATCAGCTGAGTTGAAAGATAAAGTTTTGTTATGTTTCTACAAAGGTTGTGAAAGAAGAAAGCCAGGAAGGGCAAGGAAGTCACACTGAGGATGGTGCTGAATGACAAGCTCAAGCATTATTAGAGTTTAGAGAATCTTTAAGAAAAAGGACACTACAAGTGGTTTGATCCCAGACAAGACTTTATTCAGAATTCACAAAATTTGGAAAAAAAAAAGAAATAAAACTTCCTTCACCCAGGTGGTGTGCTTTCATGTCATTTCTTTCTTGGAAGCAAGGAAAGACTAAAATACAGCCTTATCTATTGAGAAAGCTGTGACAGCTTTATCTTAATCCATGTATATTAGTGGGCTTAGTTTTGCATTGTTTGTTCATATTTTCTTTACATTGCATTAAACCCCCTCAGAACCCCACAAAATTACCAATTAAAAATTGCAATAAACATCATTCAAATTTTTACTAAATCAATTTCCACTGAAATATTTTCCAGGAGATGAAGTTTGTACTGTACCATTGTCTTCTGTCCTTTGAAACCACGGTTACTGAAATTAAGTATCAGATTTTTAATATCTCTTACAATCTGTGACAGGTGTTTTATTACCTCAACCTTTTCAATATTCTGAGTGTTGGTTGCTCTGCCTTTCCTTTCCTTGCAGTTTAGAGCCTCACTAAATTGTGTGAAAAAGGTACTGGTCAACAAGCCAAACCACAAAATATTAAAGCTGAAAGAGAAAAGGTCAAAACTTTCAAAATCCACTGTCTTGTTCTGTGCATTTCAGGAATTTTAATAAACTCAGAAAAAATTATTTGTTTTATGGAATTTAAAATAATAAATAATTATTTATTTTTAAAAAAGGACAGCTGAGTCTACTTTGTTGATTTTTCAATTAAAATAAAAAAACCTCAAAGTTCCTTTTCCATTGTTTATCAAAATAATACTTCTTCTCAACAAAGATAGAAAATTTTCATTTTCAAAAATTTATTATAAAAGTGAAGAAAATGAAGGGCTGGTTTTGTAAAACTGCAAAATGAGTTTCCACTGGTGATTCCACCCCTTTTTTCATAATAGGACATAGACTGGATCCATTTGCCAAGTATATGGGAGATCCAAGTTTCATGTCTGTCATTTGTTTGACAAGACACTGTCTTCCAAAAGAAGCATATTCTGACTTCAGAGTATGGAACAGTTTTAGTCCCATTTTATTACAGTTTTCAAGTATTTAAATTCTCATTAGGTCAAAGCCAAAATGTCATTAAGATGCCTTGTAGGGATATGGTGTTGGAGATGCCATCGAAGTGATCCTTGTCCATGCCTTAGTAAATAGCTTATTTTTGTTCAAAATAGCTTAACATTGGAACAGACTGCTCAGGGAAATGGTGGTCACCATCCCTGGAGGTGTTCAAGAACTGGACAAGGCACTCAGTGCCATGTCTATGTTGTCAAAGTGGTGATCAGTCATAGGTTAGACTCGATGATGTTTGAAGTCCTTTCCAAACTAAATGATTCTGTTATCCTTTAAGTAAGACTAAAACCATTCATCCCACTGAGAAATAACCTAAAAGACTGTAACAATCCTTTTCCACTTTGTTAAAAATTTTTTTTGGTCTGCTGGTTGTCTGAAACTGACAAAACAATCAGGAAAAGGATGACTGCGTGTCAGTTCCCTCCATGTCTTCTTTCCTAGGCTCCAGCTGATGTGCATTGAAAAGGCAGGATCAGGGAAGAGGGGACCTGTGTTCTCATCACAGATTAGAGTGGAGCCTTACACACAGCTCCGGGCATTACCTGCCCTATGAGGATAGTTTGGAGTTTGTCTTTTCCATCCTGTTCTTTCATCCCCGCAGCCCACAGTGATTAGCCCAGTAAAATCTGTTAGTAGCTGGGTATCTTGGGGGAATCTTCCTTGTTTGGAAGGGAAGAAACAACAAAGTTGACAGTGGACATCTGAATAGCTACAGGAAGACTCTTGGAAAATAATACGTTTTGTTTGCAGAAGGTTATTTATCTGCAAAATTGCAAAGCATAAAATATAAGTTATTTCTTCTAGAACTCTATTTTTCTTCACTAATTGAAAGACTAAAAATGATCTAGAGTGTTGGCATCTTCTGATAACTTTCTCATAAAATTGATATCTCTTCACAATGGAGCCCTCTCTCATTGCAAATTGCGTTTTAGTAGCAGCAAGGAATTGAATCTGCATTTTTTTTACCCATTCTTCAGCTACTCACAAGGACAAGCATAGTGCTGCTGAAGAAGCACAGTTTCAGCCTAACAATCCAAATTCATCCATGCTTAACACCCACCTGACTTGGAGTGACAGTTTTCAGGTCTGAACAGATGCTTCCACTCTACATAGCAGCATGAACTAAAAGTATAGCCAGCTCTCATAAACCTAATTTCTGAGAAAAAAAAAATTAAAGTTCATTAAATACCTAAATCATGCTTGATAATTTAATATAGTAATAACCCTTTTTTCCCCTCTAACTTTTAACTTACTATTTTAAAAAGTAGTATACTGCAGATAATCTCTTTGGAATTTAGGGAGGGTTTTTTAATGTACTGTAGTCTGATTTAAGTATATGTTTCATAAAATTAATTTTAAAACTCAAAACTCTCATTTTGAGACTACTAAAATGTATAAGATAAGTAATTGTATAAGGTAAGTCAGCTGGAATTTGTTTACAAACCCTGGACTTGGGTGAGATTTTCATTGCTTGGTTACTGCCACCAATGGGTAAATAATGAATTACCCTGCAAATCTCTAAGAAATAGTACTATTGCTACCTCCAATTAAATAATTATGTAGCATCTGCTTCACTCCATAGTTTTTTGCCTTACAAAGTTATTCAAAGTAGTTTTATTAGCAGCTACAAACTGCAGAGATACCCCAGGTGCCTGTAATTTGCTGCAGGAGGTCACATCTGTATCCATGAAGTCCTGAACATGCAGTTCATCTGTGTGCCAGGTAAGAAGAGGTTATCTGCTTGTGCACAGAACTGTACTGTTTTTAGAAAGCAAGCAAAACTCAAACTGCATGGGCATATCAGAGAATCATGGAATTATAGAGATCTCGAAAATCATATCATTCCAATGCCCCTGCTGTGGGCAGGACACCTACCAGACCAGGTTACTCAGAGCTCCATCCAACCTGGCATTGAACACTTCCAGGGATTAAGCATCCACAGCATCTCTGGGAAACCTGTTCCAGTGCCTCATCACTCTCACAGGAACAATTTCTTCTTCTTATCTAGTCCAACCCTACTCCATGTCAGTTTGAAGACATTGCCCCTTGTCCTGTCACTCCAGACCCTCATAAATAGTCTCTCTCCATCTTTCCTGTGGGCTCCCTTCAGGTGCTGAAAGGCTACAATCAGGTCACCCCAGAGCCTACTCTTTTCCAGGCTGAAAACAATCCCAATTCTCTCAGTCTTTCCTCACAGCAGAGCTGCTCCATCCCTCTGATCACCTTGGTGCCTCCTCTGGCCTGGCTCCAGCAGGTCCGTATCCTTCGTGAGCTGGGACCCCAGAGCTGGATGCAGCCCTGCAGGTGGGGTCTCAGAAGAGGGGGCAGAGGGGCAGAATCCCCTCCCTGCCCTGCTGCCCACGGGGCTTTGGATGAGCCCAGCACACAGCGGGTTCTGGGCTCCCAGCTGGGTCACATCCAGCCCCTCACCCACCATTAATACCAACTCCAACAATACCTATTCTTTTATTGTAGACAAGACTTAAAGTATCCTTTCAATATCATCAGAGCACATGTAATTATCAGGCACAGTATGCACCTTTTGACTATTTGTATGAATGATGTCAAAAACATGTCAATCAATTTTTCTAGAGAAATTAACCATCAAAATTGGCTAAGAGGAATGCAAGTTGTGTAGACAGCTAGTTTTTCATGGCATCTGTGGAACTCTTCCAGATTGTTCTTTGAGGAAATGTATGAATATGATTTAAAAATAAAACAAGTGGTATTGTGGTATTTTCTGTCACAGATAATGCCTGCCAAACACAAAGCTTGAATAAAAGTGACATTTATGTACACTGAATGTTTACAAAGTTCTTGATGCGCTCCTTGTGTAATTATCTCTCAGCATTGCATTCTGACATGCAGGGAAGATAAGAACAGCTGTTCATTTTATAGCCAACTGCTATTTTTTCCGTTATATAGATATATCCACTTTCACAATTTTTATGCATTCACATATCCACATGCACAGATACATGGACTCAGAAATGCACACATCTGTACTTTTGCAGATAAATGTCGATAGCTGGGTAGAAGAATGAACCTTCCCTGTGCTTCACAGTCTGCCAGTAAATACTGGAGCTGATACTCCTGGTGAATGGCTGGCTGAATTGGAATGAAATTAAGTGCTGGAGGTAGCCAAGTTTAAATAAAAATACTTTCCACAGGAAGAAAAAGGAAACCCACAGGATAAACCTTTGGTTTTTTCCTAGTTTTATTTTTTATTTGTTTAATCTGCATTCTTAGTAAACCATATTTACTGTCTTATTGAATTTTATTTCCTCTTGCAGATCACTCAGGAAACAGAAATCTGGATTCAGCCATTTCTCTCGCCCCAACGATCTGTTGCTCCATGTACCCTTGATCACTGTTGGAACATTTAATTAATTATGTGGGAAAGGGTATCAAACATGGTCTACAGCAAACCTGGAGTATTACTTATTTGAGAAAGAGAAACCTCCTCATGATTAGCTCATTGAACAAAAGGATTGATTGGGTTCATCAGTTCACTCCAGTCACTTATCATAACTGAGACACATGAAATACTTCAAATATTTATACCCTAGTTGCATCTGTCCAGCACAGATCCAGTCGGCCCTTTCAGCTGATAAACAATTCCAGGCATAAAGCTGGTGTGGGCAAAGGAGGCACTGCCTGGTAGCTGCTTTTTCCTTTCCCATACCACATATAAAGGGCACCCATGACAAAAGAAAACAGGGACAGACCATGAGTTCCCTCCATTGAAATTCTCCATCAGTAAAAAGGATAACATAGTGAAATTATAGAAAATCATATGTTATCTCTAACACAATAGAAAAATAAACAAACCAGCTAAAAATTACATATGTGGGTAAAAATATATTAAGTACATTAATTTACAGAAGTTACTCTGATCAATGGTGTCATCTATTATTGTCATTTTTTTTCTTGCTTGTTTGCAACAAATGGGGTCGGCAGGTATTGGTTAAGAGTGGCCACAATTAAATGCTCTCTTTTTTCGGATTTAGCTTATTTGCATAATTGTCAGGTAATTCAAGCTCCCAATCAAATCAAAGCTTCATTTCAGATTTCCAGGTCTTTCTTAGTGAGTTCTAAAAGACAATCTTGGTGTTCTTGCTACATCATAATATAGAGTTGATAAGTATGAAGTTAGTACTGTGATTGTCCACATTCGTGTTAGAACAATATTTGTAGTGCTTTCCTGAAAAAAAATAATTAGTGCAGAAAAAACCAAGCCCCCTCAAAATTCAAACTAGCTAAAAGAAAATATAACGGCAGTAAAAAATAAAAAAATAAGTGAGCACAAAGCAGCTTTTGAAGAGACATGATATAAAATGTAGTTGTAATAAGTTTCATCCTTGGCCAAGTTTCAAATCTCATCCACAGGGCTGCTAATGGGCTTAGCAAGACATGCTTTAAACTAATATTGCTGTTACAGAGAAGTTTCTTATTTGGCATCTGTTTTTAAGGGTCATTCAACAATATTTGCTAAACAGAAAACTGAAAATATTTATTCATAAACAGATATTTTCCCAACCAGCTTTAATGACATTTAGCCACCTACTTATGTGCAGTCACCCATAACAAGTATATTGTTTCTATATACTGTAATTACAGTACAAGATAAAGGTCTCATACGTGCAACTAACAACTTAGTAAATTATAGGCTATGCTGATAATTACAGACATTGCTCAAATCACAAAATGAAAATCTTTTTCTAAGTTTCCTAATAATCTTCCCTGTAGGCAGTTCTATTATGCGTGGATTCTATAGAAGCCTTAAGAAATTGTCATAATGCAGAAATATTTGTTTGAATAGTTCCTGCTGCCAGCAGCAAGCTACAATTTATCACATTTTGGGATACACAGGCTGTCATTAATTCAATTTTTGTTCCTAAGTGCTTATTTGTTTCATTCTGTAGTCACACGAATTTGGTCTAAATAGCATCGATAGCACCTTGTGGACTTACTAATGATATTGAGAGACAGTTAATCCAAACTTTTGGTCTCTAAGTCCCTTCCGCACAGGTTACCAAACCAATGCTCTTTTATCGGTGGTAAAAGGTATAGACGCATTTTTTAATCACTTTTAATCCATCTCTGTCAGTGCTTAAAAAGCAGATTTTAATGGAATTTTTGACTTGTTTCAACAAGCTTCTGGTCACAAAGCCCACTCAGAAGATAAAGCACTCTTGTAGATAGAATGATGATAAACACAAACTGGATTTGAGCAACAAATATCATCCTGAAGAGAGATGGTGCTGTTAAATGCTATGTTTTGCCTGAGGTTTTTAAACCTGTCATTTCCTCTGAAAGTGTGCTGATGACTGTGTTCCTGTGTAATCTCTGACTACTGTATTCCTGCATCATCTAAGTGTATTGAAACTTAAATATCTATCTGAAAAGTTTACAATGCTTTTAGATACATGAAAACAATATTTTGATATTATAATATCGGTTAAAATTAATATATAATATATTCAATACCATGAACACAAATAAAGCAGATGGCTTAAATGTCTTGCTCTTGTCCAAACCAATGCCTTGAGTGACTGCAGCTTTTTCTATATTGTACTTGGAAAACTTTAGTAGAACTCATATCACTGAAATATCTGCAGACATTCTCTGATTATTCTAGCAGAAAAATCTTTCAGTTTATTAACATGTGCAAGTTTGCCATTTTGAAATAAAATGGAAGTGCTGACTGAGCTCTTTATTTATTTCAAATACTTCCTTTCTATTACCAGTATTTAGAATCCCAGTAACGCCCAAAGACTGGGTAGGTGCTCATCGACGGTTTCTGCTTTAAAGACCTTGAAATCCTTTGAAGTTTTCAGTTCTTCACACACAAAAAGGACATTAAGTTACATAAGTAAGAAGGCTATGCAGTAATGTATTGGCTTTCTCATTTTCTGTGGAAGTTTTAATTCTGAAAATATAGTGCACTACATTTTCCCTTAGCAAGACCTTACCTCATTGCTTTTTAAAATTTCTTCCAGAAATAATCAGCAGAATAGCCAACAAACTTTGATTATCCCAACACCGTTCTGTTTGATCTCAAGGCAGTCAGTCTTTGCTTGATGCTTGTCCTTCTCCTGAAAGAAATAATGAAATAAATTCAAAGCTTCAAGTAGCAAAAAACCTTCCAGAGGATTTACCACAAGACTCATTATAAGTTGAATTTTTCTTAAAAGATCAGTTCCCTGTGGTTACATGGAAATACACGAATTTTAGATTTAATTATTTTTTATTCCTTTGGATAGTAAAGAAAAGCTTTGAAGCTGAAGGCTAAAAACCAGAAGGAAGATACAAAGAACCTAAAATTTATTGTTATGAAGCAATTTTATCTAATTTGAACCCCCCTTTTTTTTTTTTTTTTTTTTTTTTTGAGGCCTAATGAATGAATCTTGAAATCTGGGTGTTAACAACACTGGGTTATGGACAAATAAATATTCATGGTTGTTTAGCATATATTCTCACAATATATTGTCACATATATTCTCGTCTTGTTATATCACGGGTAATACTAGGGGTTCATGATTTATTTTGAAGTGAGATGACTGAGCTCCAAAAAGTGAAACATTATTTGAGGAATGACATCTAGATCTTTTCAACCTTGTTAAACATTTTTTGGAAATATAAAATAAATTGCTTATTCCACAAGTGAAGAGCTTTCACAGGGCAAAAAGGTTGTGGAAATTTGAGATAAGAAAAATTCAGTAGTTCAATTAATATGATTATTTAAGGTATGTGTTAGTTTACAGCCCAACTAACTTCCTCCAAATACTACCAGTGTGAATGATTGAAAACAAATAGTACAAAAAGTCTTTCGCTATATATTTATAATTTGAGACACACATAGAAAAAGGCACACCTACAACCGTCCTTCAAAATCATTACGTGTTAATCATTACATCTCTATTGCTGCAAGGTTTTGAATAAACATGGTAAAACTAAAAATCTCGAAGTTCAGTAATAGCTTGTCAAAGAGTAATTGTGGGTAAAATGTTAATACCTCTCTTTTGTTCTCTTTTATGTTGAATGAATTATTAATTTTTCATTTATTAGCTAGCTCTGCATATTTGGTGCTTTTTTGAGATTAGTAATTACTTTGAGCAACTTGAAGTATTTACACTGGATTTGTATGATTTTTTATCACACTGACGGTTTAAACACTCTCGTATAAAATACAGCAATTGCTATTGCCTTGACTGGGAGAAGGTTGTAAAATCATGTCTCATTAATTTTATGAGGTCATCTAATTGATGCAAGAACCTAGCAGAAGTTCTGGTGAGCAGCTGGAAAGCAAGCAGCTCCCTGTGGGTGTGTGTTGCTTGGGTGATTTCAGGCAGCCTCTGTGCCCTGGGAGGAATTCACCTGCGGCATCCACTGAGCAGGGCACACTGTCCCACGCCCCATCTTTGGCATCACTGTTTCTTTCACATGTGCTCACAACAAAAACTGCAACGCTGAAGGGAGAAAAGGAAAAGTGCTTAAATCTCAGTGGAAAACTGTCACCAAGTTTCACTGGACTGGAAATGATTGTATACGAGTCGATCAATTCTACCTTGTGTCAGCACTTTGTGTCAGCACTAGAAAGGCTATGCAAACATAGAATGGAGATAGGAACATTTGCATTGAGACACAAACAGAGTTGTCTCACACTGATGTTTTTAAAATTACATTATAGAAGGCTTTGATGTTTCTTACTTACCCCTTGGCACTTGTGAGAATTGTCCATGAACAGCCATTGAAATAAAATGCTCAATATATGAACTACATATTGTTCTAAGTAAAATAAAATATATCAAAATACCACAAATTTGTCTGTAATTCATCTTCAAATTTCAGTCACTGGGGAACATGATGTTGCATTTTAAATGCATATGAAAATACAAATTCATATTATGATAACCTTCCTTTAAAGAAAATTATGGAAAAATAGGTTTTGTCTTATGATCCGTGCTCAGACTGTGAGTCTTTTAGACCCTTTTAATCAAAAGGGTCAGGCACAATGCAATCTTGCCTCTTGGCAGTGTGTTAAAGCATTTACAAAGATGTTTTTCCTCTACTTCCATTAGTTTGGGGCAGTAGTTCTTGTATCATAGAACATGATTATTAATTAAGCTTTCCACTTATATTGAAAAACATGTCAATCAAATATGAGAGCAATCAAATCAATCAAACGGATTGTACAAAATGAAGTTTCCTAAAGTTTTCATTCATGGTAGCGTCAAGCTACATGATTTTATGTGATATAATGAAAACATTGAAATAGAACTTTTGCAAAAAGTTACTGTCAGAACTCATTTTCTGCATAAAATCTAAACAGTTTTTTCTTTATTGACATTTTCCTCAACTTTCTAGTAAGAAAAAGCATTTGAAGTTAAAGCCAAAGACATTTCCATAGACTGAAAGAGGAGAGATTTAGATTATATGTGAGAAAGAAATTCTTTACTGTAAGAGTCATGAGGCACTGGCATAGGTTTCCTAGGGAAGTTGTGGATGCCTCATCTGTGGAAATGTTCAAGGTCAGGTGGGATGGGCCTTTAAACAAACTGACCTATTGGGTAGCAACCCTGCCCATTGCAGGGGGTTTGAGCTAGGTGATCCTTAAGGCCTCTTCTAACCTAAACCATTCCACGTAACTATGGAAGATCATTATATGTTCTTACATGTAATAATGTTGCCTGCAGCAAAGCTGTAGATATTAAAAATTGTGACAGACAACACCACTGGCCCTGTTCAAATATTTGTTGTTTAAACAAATGTGCTCTTCACTTTCTGAAAAACAAAACTAAATATAGATGCACCATGATTCATGAGGACGTGGAATATTTAAAACTAGGAGAAACGGTAACAACATTGATAGGAGCTAAGCAAGAACCTAAGGGAATATACTGTGAGCACCAAAGGGCCAAGACTATTTTCAGTAAGCAATGTCAATATTTCTAATAACCCCAGAATTTCTCCCTATCTCTTTCACCTTGCACAGCACTGCTGAATTTTCCTCTGTTCTTTAGCTAGTGTAATATGGGTAAATACTTCCTGTCAACAGAATTGTTATAGTGATTAATACCAAGGCAAAATTCTAGTTCTTTTCAAAAAGTGATCAGTACAAGCGGTTGACATTTGCTGAGTCTAGGCACTTGGTAGTCGATTGTATATTTATGAGCATCTTATATGCTTAATGTTACAGCAGAAAAATACAAGAGGCCCTTGAAATATCTTTACTCCTCCTCCAAATGACATTCACAGAGAACTGAAAAAAAACCCTCATAAAAGAAGCAGTCTTCAAAGTATGCTGAAAGCTCATAAAATGGGTAGGACAAGAGCCACAACTTTAAAGGTATCAAAAGGACAAGTCAAGTTTTTACTGCTGTACACATGTTTACATATCTCACTGCAGCAAAATCATAGTTCCTCTATGAAATGTATAACACCAACTCCTCATGTGCCTTAGACTTTCCATTTACTCACCATTTCCAGTGAGGGCCAGAACTACATAGAAACATTAAAATGTGTTTGTGAAAGTTTCCATCACAGTCAGAAAAGCCTTTTCTTTCTGCACAGAATGGACTAGTCAACTGAAAAGGATAGAAATTATACTAACTGCTGCTAGGCGTGTCCAAATACTGGAAATTCTCATGTTTCAAGGCATATGGAGAATAGGATAGGCTGGATCATTACCACAGAGAATAATTTCTCTCTTTTTGTGGATATGCCTCTAGTCACTATTCAAACCTGGAAAGAATAGTGCTAGAGACCAGTAATGCAGTCAGAAGCATTGCTTTTATTGTAAACTGTTGCCTGTATTAGCAAATTCTCTTTCAGAAATAGGACAAAACATTTAGTCCAGTAAAACAGCTCAACATTTTTGTTTTTACAGGCTGTGCTTCATAATCTTTGTTTCTTAAGTCTTCTGTTACAATTCCATTTGTTGCTTCCTTAGACAATAGACAACAGGTTAAGCTTATAAGTGCTAAAGGGAGTACGTCAGAGGTAGAACAAGAACTAATGATACTAATAGCAGTGTTCTTGTAACTTAAAGCAGGAAAAAATCTATACCCATGAACTGAATTCTGCACCAGTAATGAAGATGCCAATGTTGATGGCAATACAACTGGAAGCAGTGTCATTGAGTCGATGGGTTTTGCTTTGATTTCTACTTAAAGACTAGAACAACTGAAAAAAACCCAAAACTTCAATTATTTCTGTAACGAGGGACAAGCAGGCACAATTACTCCTGAAAACTGCTCTTGCCCTGCTAATGGGCTTTAGGACAAAGTGCTGGTATTTGGTTTATCTGGTTTAATCTGAGATAGAGATCTTTTTATTCCTAGTAGCTGGTACAGTGCTGTGGTTGGCATTTGGTATTAGAACAATGTTGATAACACACTGATGTAGCTATTGCTAAGTAGTGTTTGTCAAGGACTTTCCAACTTCCCCTGCTCCGGTAGTGAGGAGATCCATAGGGATCTGGGAGTGAACAGAGCCAGGGCATCTGACCTGAACTGGCCAAAGCAATATTCCATACCATAAAATTTCATGCTCAGTATATAAACAGGGTAAGTTGGCCAGGAAGGGCTGATCCAGGACTATCTGGGCATTGGTCAGTGGGTGGTGAGCAACTCTACTTTGCATCACTTTTCTTCATGGAATTTATTGCTCTGTTTCTCCTTTTCATTAAAATTATTTTTATCATTGTTATTATTATCAACACTGTTATTTCTTTCAATTACTAAAACTGTTCTTATCTCAACCCATAGGTTTTAATTTCTTTTTCCCTGCTGTCGTCAGGGTCAGGGGGGTGCAGGAAGTGAGAAAGAAGTGGTGTGACACTGCTATATCTCTTTCTGTTACTGTAGGAAAATCTCCAGAGCAGATAGCCTGCAAAATGTGTTAAAAAATATATTATGACTTCGTACTATTGGATGGCCTGCACGTATCTGCCATCCCATAACCCACAGGTATATTTGTTGTCCTCTGGTAGCAAGGAAAAGACAGTGTCTCTTGTTCAAATGGAAGAAATAGAAACACAAAGGATAAAGAAGCTGTTCAAATAGGTCTGTGGAACACTAGGAAACCGAACAAGTTTTACAATATCTAGACTTCCCACAGAAAAAGCTTTTCTCTCCCAATGGACAGCGTTAGTGTCTTCTGCTGACACAGCAATATCTGTCAAAACAGACATGTTGTGATGTGTTTTGTTTTATTAGTATGATTATTGTTTGATTTGTAATTTTCTTGTGCTGTTTTTGGTCTCTGCCCCTTTTCCCAGAACTTTCTTTACTCCTCCTTTCATAAAATGCCAATCTCTCCCTAAAATCTGCCTTCTCTCCAGAAACTTCCCTGTCAGTTTTGTATTTCTTTAAACTTCATTAGTTCACTGAAACTGTTCTTTTCCCTCGGGATTCTTCATTGGTTGATATTTGAATGCCCACCTGGTATGTTATCTCTAGTTCTCCTGATTAGTTGAAGATTCTATCCTCCTCCCATAAGCCCTCCCCTTGTTTTTAAGCTTTGTCTGCCCCAAGCTCAGGGTCCTGGAGATGCTGAAGGAGAAGTTGTAACATAAATAAAGTTATCACAGGATCCATGATGCTGCCTTTGTTTTGCGCTGTGCCTTACCTGTCAGCTGGAAATCAGCGGAGCTTGAGAGGGGACTGTCGTGTTGCTCCCGTCACCATCTAGCTGGGACAAGCTACACAGACACAAAACAATTTTCCTTCCAGAATTCAAGCCTTAGGCAATAGCTAAACTGAGGGGTTTGCCCTTCAACAGACAGTGAAAACCTGTCTGAAATTAAGATTTCTGGTGCATTCTTGTGCTAATTTCACCTGAAGGCCTGTAATGAATTCCATCAGTGCCAAGGACCATACCTAAAGGCTTCTGATCTATCTTGTTGAAAGAAAGGCTTAGAGAGAAGACCTGGAGCAGCCTGCAAACTCAGCACAAATGCATCACAAAGACAATTAAGGTTCAGCTTACCTCACATCCAAAAGCATGCCTCCCTGAGCAGAAAATAATCCGCCATTTTTTCAGTATCCTTAATAATAATATATAGAAACCAACCATGCTTACTCAGTTCATACATTAAATATTTACAATATCCTAAGGTTTGCTATTGATCAAGCTACTTTCCACTTATTTCTTCTTCTTTCTTTCTCCTCAGGTCTGTTTTTTTCAATGCCATAGCAAAGTGAAATTCACAATAGCCATAATTGAGTTAATATTATTCAACCAATTTTTTATACACCTACATCAACTTCAAATCTTCAGGAGTTCACTGCTGCTTCCCAGCCAATAACAAAGCTTTTGCATGAACTACTGCTTCTCTAATGGGATTGAAATTATTTCCAACGTCCTCATACCAAAATGCTCATGCCAGGCTTTAATTATACTCCAATCTTCTTGTATATCCACCCCTATGCAGCAGTACCTTGCACAATGCTTTGCATTCACCCTTGCACCCTGTGTTCTGCCTCTACTGTTCCATTTTGTTTTGAATACAGAATTTTAAAGACCTTAATTTCCATTTCTTAAATTCAAGCACAAGATTTTTCCTCTGAAAAAGTATGTGTTAGCTTCTGATGTTTTTAAGTTCTTGCAGCCTACTCATTTGCAGCCCGATAAGACAACTCCACAATGTCTGGCGATATCTAAAAACTTACAATGAAGGGTTACTCCTTGACAAACTATTTCAAAATAATTATGCTTTATAAGCACTGAATACAATTTCAATTTTTGTGAAAGAAAGAAAGAACAACAACCAAACTCAATCCAAACCCACAAAACCCCCCAAACCCAGAAGGAATGTAAGTCACTTTCTTTCATCTAAAAGGGGGCATCAGATTGCACATGTTCACAGGACAGAGGTCATTATTTCTCCTTCCTGTGTTAATTTTAATCAGAAACATCCATTATTTTGGGAAATAAATATTTTAAAAATTCCTTTTAAAAATAAATGCAGTTCTGTGATTCTTTAATTGCTTGGAAACACTCAACATATAAGGGAGTAAATGGCAGAAGACAAATTTATAAGTGCAGATGGTTCTGCATGCAACTGAGTACATGAAACTGAGCTAGAAGAAATATAGGCTAATATTTTTATTCTTTGAAAATAACAGTTGAACTTGCTTTTATTTTCAAATGAAAATATACTTGAAATTATTTTTCAAAACAAATGTAAGCAGTGGACAGAACTGGAAATATGCAAATAGATTCCAAGGCAGCAGTGCATAAACACTGGAAGCTTTCCTTTGTTTCAATGTTCAATAAAAATGCTAAATAGGACAATTTTTTACAGAAGGATGGGAACTGAACACATATATGTATGTGTGAACATGGATGTGCACTATATTGAATGAAAGCCTGAAAAGGTTATTGAGAGCTTTTGCCCTCATTTTTAGACCTGTAGTTTTATTAAGTTGATATACAAGTCTTTTGCAGAATTTTAAATAAAGGAATATGAACTGCTTTGGCATAATTACTCATTGCCAGGAACAATAATATTCATCTTATGTCTATCAGAGTTCTTTACAGTGGCCTCCAAAAATTAATGGAATAGACTTTACTTGGCATTACTGCTTTAAATTAAAGTCACTGTGTGTCACAGATTACACTTAAACCCTACTTCTTCAGCTATTTATCTGCCCCTATACTCTGTTGACTGTCTGGGAAACATATTTTTTGTGAGAATAGAGCAAATCATTACCCTTTTGCTGTGAATTTAAAACTTTTCAATATTTATATATATATATATTATATATATATATATATACAATTTTTTCTCCCTAAGAACACATCTTTTTTGTTTTGGGTTTTGTTTTTTTTTTGTTGCACTAAAAAAAAAAAAAAAAAAGAAGGAAAAAACCACCCCACCACAACAACAACAACAACACAAAAACTGAAAAAAAACCCACACCAAAAAAAATCAAACAAAACCCACAAAACTGTTTTCCCCAGGGATAGAATTTCTTCCAATACCTATATTCTCACTTACTTTGTATCCTTCAGATTCAGTGTTATTATGAAAAATGTTCCCTATTGTTGAACCCACAATGTAGTTTATCTCACTCAAAAAAATCACAGCGGAAATTCCTACAAGAGATTCCTACTCAAATCTGAAGACCCATCATCTGTGAAGCCTCATCCTCAGATACTCCATACTTCCTTCAACCCTGAGCAGACCAAATTCTGTTTTGACTCCATAGTCTTTAAGGGCCCTATTTGATGCTGTTCTTTTGAGTCAAACCTTCTACCTACAAACCCCCCAATAACAGGCACAAATAGACTATTGTCACCTGGATTGTTGCTATTTCCCTCCATCTCCCACCTCTGCCTTGGGATGTTGCCCTTCTCCAATCTTCATCTTATTCATGACTGCACAAAGTCTGCCTACAATCTCTGAATACTTCAAAGCCTCCAAAACCATGATTTTCCTGGGTGATATCCCAACATATTCAGCTGTACTGATGTACTGCATAAAAGAGAGCAGTGACAACCCAGGCATCAAGTATACCTAACACACAAACAATTTTTTTTCAGAAAGACTCATGCAAAAAGCCATATATTAACAGAGAAGCATAGATAGATTCAGAGCATATATTCATCTCGTAGAACATTCAAAATCTGAAGATAAATTCTATTCGACACTTTCAGGATATCCTCTAAATATGAGTTTTTCTTCTTGTAAACTTGTCTGAAGGGATTTGCATATGATCAGCCTCTCACTGCTTCCGCGAAAAAGAACAGAACATAAGAAAGATTAGTGAAGCTACACTTTAATATCTAGAGTCATTTAATTAATTTACAAAATAATCCAGTGGGCACCCACTGAAGACCAGAAGAACATCAAATTCCTTATCTCTCCTGATGCCATGTATACAATGGAAACAGCTTCTGAGCACACCTTTGAAGAAAAAGGTCATCCTTAAAAGGAATTTCAGAACACTTAAAGCAAATTAATAGTGCTCAACAAACTTTTACACTAAGTCAGCAATCCACTGATTATCCACAAAAGAATGTTTTCCAAATAAGATGTTTCATACACTCCAGATGTAAATGTATGTAGATTTCTTTCAATAGCATCCCACTTCACAATTAAAAGCAAGGGTGACTTCTGACGAAGTAAGTGTTGGGTAAGTAATACCTAATGTAATTTCCTTCAAACAGGATTAATCAAATCATTTTTTCCAGTTCTTAGTAATACATGGCCTTCTTGAGCCACTGAAGGACCTTACTGTAAACTCTGAATGTCTGTTCCATTTTGAAATAAATGAATCTATGTGGGTTGGAGACAAGTTTATATAATTTTATTTCCACTTTGATGTTTTAGAAGGGACTTATTCACAGCAAAAAGACACTTTAAAGTCACATAAAAGGTTTTTCTGGATATGTGGAGGTGTTTAGAAGACAAAAAATACAGTGTATTCTGCACAGTCTTCACAAGAAAATCACTTTAGTAGAAAAACAAGCTACTGGAAACAATTTTGCGTAGCAGTTAATTTTTAAGTTTTTGTGATTTTTAGCGTGGCAAAATCTATGAATTTCATGATTCTATGAAATTAGCATAGATTTATCACACCTTTTTTTCTTTTTTTTTTTTTTGTGCAGGACATCTGAAAGTAATCGTTGTAATTTTAGTATTTTTTAGGAACTGTCCCCTTGCTAACTTCTACAGGTATACTTCCAAAGAAAATTCTGCATCAAAATGACAGTAGATAATAAAGCCTTAATTTATAAAATAGATGAGGATGTTATTGTACTACTTGATGTGACTCTCTCCCTTGTCCCTCAGAATCCTCAGCTAATGCCATTGATGTAAGTCTGTGCCTTCTGTTCCTCTGGAAAACTGCACTCCCCATTTCTTTGCTACCTGAATAAAACCTTTTCCTGAGGAACTAAAATGTTGAAATTGGAAAATGCAAATGGTTTAATAAGACATTTCCCAGTTTCACAAGTAATATTTCTCTAATTTCACTTCCCAGAAATTGTGCATTGGGCCAAAGATGGACAATATGTTTGGAATGTCAATAGGTAAAATCAATAAATTTTAAAAAAAAGGAAAAAAACACCAAAAAAATCCAACCAACCAAACAAAAAACCCCCAACCTTCTCTTGAGGAGAATTTCAGCCAAAGAGCGCCAGTCATCATTTAAACCTGGAGAATATCTAGCATTCCATTAAATTCTCCAAACTATAATATTGATTTACTAATAAGAAAAAAATCCTTAAAGGCTACTTTAAAGTGTCTGTTTTGAGACTGAAAAGCAAAGTTTCTAGATGGCTTCTTTATATTGTTGCGATATAAAGTCACAAAAGAATTTGGAAAATGGCATTTGTGAACAGTCTTTCACGAAGGCTTCAACAGAGAGGACACTGGGAGGTGCAGTATATTCTGCTTTAGGTATTTGCTAAGAGTTGCCTGTAAAGGGACAAAGAATGTGGAAAATCATGGCAAATTTTCAGGAATTTTAGAAACAGCCTAACACAAGAGTCAGAACCTACGAAGAAAATAGCTACTGTACCAGGACAATGAAAAAACAAACATACCACTCCCCTCCTTCATACTGAGTGACAGTAACTACAGGATAATGCCACCATTAAATCCCTATTTTTTCGTTGAGTAGTACTTTTTCCACTTTTCCCCCAACTTAACCTCATTAAGATCCTGACTATGGAATAATGATAATGTATACAAATCCTTCTCCAACCTTTCATCCAGAAACAGTTCCAAATTAATGCCCATGAATCATCACACCTTTGTCTACAGCAAGTTACTCCAGACATTTCAAATAGTTGTCTTTCTTTTTAATTTAACACCTTTTTCTTACTTTTCTCATGATGAATTTATTGTTGAGTGTCACCCATACCATAAAGAAATGCTTGTCTCTGAATTAGACAAGAAAAAGATAGATGAGCACACGAACACATGCTGTTCAGTGGTATTCGTGTGATAAATGAAAGTTCTTTCAAAATCATGCTTTGAATTAAGGCAAAGCTATTCCTGATCAGTCTCTAAAATTACCTGAGAGGAGGTCTTTGAGAGGTGGGGGACAGTCTCTTCTTCCAGGTGGCAAGTGACAGGAGAGAGGGAAAGACCTCATGTTGTACCACGGGGCATTTAGGTTGGTAATCAGCAAAAATGTCTTCACTGAAAAAGTAGTCAAACATGGGAACTAGCTTCCCAGTGAAGTGGTATAGTGACCATCCCTGGAGGGGTTTAAAAGCTCTATAGATGTGACACCTGGGGACATGGTTTATTGGTAGACTTGGCAGTGCTGGGGGAACAGATGGGCTTGACGATTTTAAAGGTCCTTTTCAACTTAAACTATTTTGTGATACTATGACAGAAAAGAAAAACACCACTGCCACGACCACCATCAGAGTGACAACAGTCAGAACATCAGGAGAGGGAGAAGAGCAGAGCCATATCCATTTGCCTGAATGCTCTGACAGGCACTCACTGCAGGCCAGGCAAAGCTGGGGACGTGGTCCTGTCATTTTGCCTTGGACACAGCACAGGGTTTCATTCATAAAAGCAAATTTCTATCTAGGAAGATTTTAAAATGAGTAATTTTAAAATAAAATTTCTCATCTCCATCCTCCTACACCTGCTTGGGTGCTGCCAAAGTGGCTGAGTTCCTGGCAGCAACTCTGCACTGAACCAGTCCCTTCTCTCTTCTCTGCTGGCTTTGCTTGCAAACCACTGGGACAGGAATTACTGGAATCAGCTGTGAACAGAGGCATGTGGTAAGGGCATGTGGCAGAGACTCCAGCAAAAAGGTACAACTGTCTCCATTTCCAGTCAAGGTAGGTAAACCTCTCCAAAATACCCTCCCTCATCTGCTATAAGGGACAGGAGATTTGACACAATGCAACAGAACCTAAAGTTTTACTACACTTAGCCAGCATATACCATGTTACTCACTGTTCTGTCATGAGCAGTTTGACAGATGGCTGATTGCAGGTGACTTTGGCAAAAGCTTGTCACTCAGAGCAATTCTACAAGACCAATGTGGACTCAAAACTAGAAAACAAAGAATTCCCCAAACCATCAAAATTGTTACATCACAAAGACAGATTAGGGAAAATACTTCAGCATAATCAGCCCAAAGTGGTCACTTCTTTGTTCACTTCTGCAGTGAAAACTGCAAACCATTTCAAAAAGTGAGCAGTAAGAAAAGTTCAAGCAGCATTAAAAAAAGGAAAGGCAAGTCATTGTTACAAGTATTCTGTAAAAACAAGAGAAAGTAGAGAGGAAAATACAGGCAAGCCCCAGGAAAATACAAAAGGTACTTGAAATTGTAGAGCGATAGCTGCATGCACTTGTGTTATCCATAGGAAAAAAAAAGATATAATATCTCTAAAGCTCTTAGCAGTCATGAAAATAGAATTAATGTTTTAATTATTCATTGAAAAAACAGATAAACTTTTAACTATCCTATTGGGTTTAGTTCTATATTAAAAAGGAGACATATCAGCTTCCATTAGTGCCATAAATAGAAAAAATCAACTTTCAAAATACTGAAAATAATAAAATAAAATCAGTTTAATTAAGCCTTGTAAGTAAGGAAATTAAGTTTATGGTAACCTATTGTGAATATGGAGAGAATGTTACTGAGACGATTCAAGCTGTCTAAAGAAAAGAAGTTATCTTGACATAAATCCTTTATTAATTTCCAAAAGTGAGCTGCTTTAATATACTTTGGATTACACTGGTATGTTAAATAGATAGAGAAAATGTCAATTTACCCAAGAAAAATCCTTTCAGGAGATGAATCTATTCAACTAAACTGCTATCAAACAGTCTTCTGAGCTCACAAGTGGAACTTTGAACAGAAGAGATCAGCCAAAAACAGCTGAGCTCACGGGGAAGATGAGAGAGCCAAGTTTTAGCTGTGGACTTTGAATTTAGGTCTCCCAATACAGGCAAGCATATGAGCAACCATCTACACTTCTGAGATTATCTATTTTTAGCTAATCAACATTTATGTTTATACAGAGTTGAATCTGAACCTATGATTTTAGCTTGCTGCCTACACCTGTATGGCTACCATGCTCTCAAAGAAGTACATGGGAATGCCTTTTGTCCCCATTCCTATCCAAAAGGAAGAATGAAGCTAGCACCACAGAACATTTTTGTTCATACAAACTTCTTGATCCATAATAAATGAATTCCTGAAAAAAAAAAATAACAGAGGGATTTCTTTCTCTGGGAAAGCAAATGGAAAATTTCTGACATACATGCTATACAGAAAGTTCTCATATAGAACTACTCACATTTTAGAAAAGACCACTACATTTAGTTTGTATTTCAGTACAAGAAAAAATACCATGGCATATTTAGACCACATCACACCATAATTTCCTCAGCTTGAGGATGAACATCAGCTAAAATACGGTCTCTGAGTCTCTGGGTGCCAAGATCCATTTCCAAAATGGATTAAAAAATTACTGTAGAGAAAAGGAATGGAGAACAACTATTGTCATGAGTGTTCTTCAGGAAAGCTATTTAGAAAATAGGTTTATATATTCTGCTACAAATACAGCAAATTCCCCATTTTCTACTTTGCTTCTCCTTGTACCAATGATGTTTTTACTCCACGGCACTCAAATACATCTGAAATGATGATTGCTCACGCAGAAGAAGAAACATAAAATCTTGTTGCTTTATTTGTTGCAATGGCTGTATTCATTGCTGTCTATCCAGGTCTATTGCCTAATATTTCACTAGGATGAAGTCTGCAAGAGAGGAGCTGTTATTGAAATGTCCATCACTCCAAAATAATCATTCTTTATATGGAAATGAATTAACTTACATGTATTGATCCATTTAAGTATATGTTAGGAAGGATTATATTGCTATGATTGAGACAATAAAGCATATTTCTT
The DNA here is from genome assembly GCF_015832195.1 of Motacilla alba alba. Lineage (NCBI taxonomy): Eukaryota > Metazoa > Chordata > Aves > Passeriformes > Motacillidae > Motacilla > Motacilla alba. The sequence continues at coordinate 21,840,890 of NC_052016.1, read as the reverse complement.
TTTACAGAATTAAAATTTTTTAAACAAGCCATCTTTGCTATACTTCACACTTTGGCAGATGGTCTATTAGACTCAGCTGTTTCCTCCACTGTTCTTTAGAAGAGGAAACAAAAAGTGCACCCTAGAACTGATGTTTGCAAATGCTTTCTATAAAATAGAGAACATAAACCTATTCCAATGCTAATAAAATATAAATGCAGAATTATAAATAAATTTGTATTGAAACTGAAATAAAACACAGGAATGGTTGGCCCAGGGTCCAAATAGCTGGCAAGACACCCCCAACACAACAGCAACATCAACAAAACAAACAAAAAACCCCTCCAAAGAATCCTCACAAGAAAATTATTATTTGCTAAAAATGAAGTATAAAAACATAAAAACATATCTGCAGATGAAATTTTTCTGCAGTCTATTACCCTGTAAACATGAAAAAACTATGATAGGAAAATAATTAGGATAGCTGTTATTTCTTCAAAGCTTTTTTGACCAGGCCTCTGATCAGTGCAACTAAGCTTTTTTTAGGTCTTTAAAAACAATTATCTGTATTTACATATCTGGTGTTTAGTAAAGTAGTATGTTAATAATTATCTTAGGTACAGGTAGGAAGGTAGCCCTCTATATCATCCAGAGATAATGAATTCTTAGGAAACACGGTAAAATGCTTCAGGGGTCACTAAGTCATCCGGGTACCTCCTCATAGAGGAGAGACCAAATAAGAAGCAAAATAAGTAAAATAGGAAGCCCATACCAGTAGAAAAAACCCAAAAATTAAAAGTACCTCATAAGAAAGAGGTGAGAAATTAAAATTCTAATTTAAATTTAAAAACTTCTGCCATGAAAAATCACAACACAGGAATTTAACCCCCAGTTAGGCAAGTGGCAAGTTCTTTCCCCTGAATAGTGAGGAGCCACAAAAAGGGGATTGAACACAGCTTCATTTGATGTTTCTGGGTTAGACATCACCCAAACAGAAAAGAAGGTATTTTATTTTGAAAAAGAGTATATCAAATGGTCTGAGACAGCACAACCAACCAATTTGCCATGCTCATTTTGGAAATTAGTGTGGCTGAACCACAGACTAAATCTGTGGGCTTCTGACATGCTGTTTTTCAGTTTTGCTAATATTTGAGTTAAAAACACATTTGAAGGGAACTTTTTACCAAAGTCCACACACAGAATTTCACAAGGAATCAAAGCAACTTCTTCTAAACAAATATATTCCTCCTATGCTTTGAAGCGTACTATAATTGCAGAAGCCTATACTCATTTCATTTGAAATTTATCCTTGTTCTTTCATGCTTGGATTGTAAAAGAGAACTTTCCTTCTTGGGTTTTGACTAGCTCTCAGCATCAACTTTAAAGCAAATTATGTTCCACTCAGATGCCTCCTGTTTTGGAAAGAAGAAGTGGTGGGGAAAGTTGTGAGCAGTAAACATCCCTTTGATCTGAGCTCTTGGCCTCACTAAGCAGCTGTGTAAACTGGACAGGGATGTTGACTGATGTAGCACTGGGACTATCTTCTAAGTGTTTGCTGAAAAAATCACTTTGAGGCGCTCTAAAATATTATTGAGTGGTGAAACAGAGCCAAGCTAATGAAGAGAAGCCTTGTAGTTAAAGACGACTAATTTCTGCTTCTCTTTTCATTCCCAGACTGCACCAAATAAGTGGATCCTTCACTAAATGCAGGTATTTCACCACTTGCTTATTACCCAGGCTGTGCTTACAAAATTAGTCAGCTTTACTGTATTCTCTATTTTAGATACTTTCATGATTCATTTTAGTTTAATAAGATTTAGCAAAACCAATGTCAAATTGTAGCAAGGAAATCCACAAAAAAACATATCATTCACTGGTGGTATACTATGATGTTTAATTGTTTATTGATAAGAGCACAAGTGAACTAAGGTAGCCATGCCATAAGTGTGGTTCCTGTTTCAATGAGAAGTCTTCTAGCATATTCTGAAGTACCACATTTGCAAGTAAATTGGGCATTTTCAACACATTTCTTGTTTCTTTGAAACTGAAACACAGACTGAAAGATTAAGAAATCTTCCCAAGATCTTTCTCTGTTACCTTTTGGATTCCTCTACACCTTAAGTAAATCTAATCCACATAAATTTATGCTGAAGCTGAATTAGGCAGGAGATATATAAATTTTCTTTCAGCTGTGGGACAAATGAATAGGATACCTTGACACACAGAAAGAAAATACTTCTCTCAGTAGCACCCAGAAAGGTCCGTGTTTTCTTAATTGATATGCAAAAGACACTGCAGATAACTCTGGTGATACAAGAAGTATATTTATACGTGTATTTGTCCATCCTGTCCATCCTGTCCCTTCTTAAGGTTCCCTCCTGTACATACATTCCATAAACATTCTGCTACAAAGGTTGCAGCAACCTTTGGAAATTCTAAGAAATACCAGGTGAAAATGATATAAGAAGATTCAACTTTAGAGAGGAGTTTAGGCAGTGAGGCTGTTCATGCTTTTTTAATATCCAAATGAAAAGCAAACCTGATGAAAATTTGGGACAACAAAAAGGCTGTGCATTCAAAAATCTCTCTTCTGTTTTCATATCCAAACGAAAATCCTATCTTGGCACAGGTTGAATAGTTTTACACTGCTAAGGAAGTATAGGTCAACAAAAGCCCAGCACCTACTTCAATTCCCTCAATCTGAAGTTCAGTCCCTTGTGAAAACTAATGAGTGGGCACTTATAAGAGGAAAAAAAGACTTTCAAAAAGTAGGAAACAATAGCTAGGGAGGGGAAAAATGCATAGGGCTTTTGTGAGGGCTACTTTAGAGCATAAACAAAACCTCATAGGAGGGCAAATATAGCTGCAGTCATGTAGGTGTGTGCTTGTATGTGCTCGTGTGAAATCAGTGATTAATTTTTGCTCAGAGATACAACCTCCTCTTGATACATCCCTGGTCCTAAAATGTTTCACTTTTTAATTTCATCCCAATATGTGCCAGGAACCTTTCACAATTTCATCTCACTCTTCCCACAAGCTGTTCCCATTACCATACCTTGTAAATTAATTGGAAAATTACTGTCCATTAAACTTATGTCAGACTGTTGTGTTACTCCAGAAGTTATGTCAGCATCAGTTTTCACTTCATTAATACTACTACACTTTTTCATGCTTAAAGACTGTATATTTTGAAATGTCAGCATGCTGGGGTCTTCGAAAATTTGTTACATTTTCCACATACGGAAAATGTTCAACATCGGAGCAAGTGATTATCTTTCAAGAGAGAAGATTGTTTTTATTTTAATGATATGCCCAGAGGTTTTTGAATCCAGTGTGCTTTAGGAAGTGATTCAGAGGGTCCTAAAGGATTAGCTTTTTCTTTGCAGTCAGTGAATTAGCTGATGAGCATAACATGGCGAATAAACATGCTAAATCCCATCACCTATGGATCTGTAAAAACTGGATGTTCTTCTACACATTACAGACTATCCTGATTTCTTTAATTTTCAATCATAATTTACCCTTCAGGTCTGCATTTAATTACAACATGACTCTCTTTAGGTATGGCTTGAGAAATCTTCTGAAAAGACCAACCATTAAATCAAATGTTTGCCCCAATAATGGCTACTTGAAAGCTGTTCATCTGATCCAAAATTAGATAAAGACTTACTCTACATATTAACAAAATGCAGCTGTTTTGCAGTCCTATGCAGTCTGATCTCAAAATTAGGATAAAAATGCTTTTTTTTTTTTTCTAGTATTAACATGGTAGAATAAGGCAAGTGGGAGTGGGATGTTGTTTGACAAATACAGTAAGTAAAAGAAAGGCGCTTTCAGCCTCATTACTTGTAATCAGAATGGTTCAAGGACGCAGGTTATGACTGTCCTCTGAACAAAAGTAATTTTAAGATTTTTAAGAAACTTTCTCTTTTTACAATCTTCTGCTAATATCATTCAACAACAAATATCTATATAATGGTAATATATGTAAATATTTCATTGCTTATCTCACTTAACTCCCATAAACAATTTCCACTTATTGCAATAAAAATCAAATGGAAATTTGAAAACAATTAAGCAATAAACTGAAACCTGCCAATATAGCTGTCATTCAATAATAATATTTTAATTCTTTATAAAACTTCTATTGAGGATTGACTCTTCTAGGAATGATTGCATAAGGAGATTTTTATTTGCGAACATAAAAGGTATCTAAGTCTGAAGGTACAGAACACAATTTCCTTGGGAGAATTTTTAGCAGGACCTAGAAGGAAATTAATTCTGCAACTCTTATTATTGTTAATAGGAGTTATTCAGCCAAATCTTCATGCATGAGTCATAATTAATATGTACCCCTTATGGTTTTTCTGCATAATATTGTAAATTAATTTCCACAAACAAATTCCCAGCAGTCATTTAATACAGTAGATGTGATTCTGAATCTTGAAGGTCCCTTGATTCACTTCAGTGTAAGCCTGAATGTGTGACAACATTAAAAGGAGCAAAGATCTGGCTGAACGCCTTAAATTAAATACTCACCCTGATGTAATTCAACTAGCTTAAAAAAAACTAGCCCAAATTTAAACCAGTATAAATGAAATCAGAATCAGACCCTTACTTCTACAAATCAATTACTTCCTTAAGTCATCCACTGTGAAATTTCCACATCAGTAACTTCCAGATGGGGTCTAGAAACACTTTACCTTGCCCTACCAGCAACCTCTCCAGCATGGAATTCAGTTTTGGTGGATAGTATTTATTCTGGTCAGATCCTTTCTATGTTACTCTTAAATTTGAGGCTGGTACACATTACTTCAGGAAGAATGTACTTTTATACAAGAAAATATGATGAAAATTGTTTTTCTTCTGTTCCTCTCTTTACTTGCAAGAAAACAGCAATCCAGTACAACTCAGTGTTGCTCCCATCATTCACTTCTTTTCCATAAGGCTTCTTTATTGTGTTAGCATTTGTTCTTCATGGAACTTCTGAGTTCAGCCCAGTGAATACAGTTGTACAGCTGTAAATTTTTAGGATACTTGCTTTTACTTGTACTGAAATACAAACTAAATGTAGTGGTCTTTTCTAAAATGTGAGTAGTTCTATATGAGAACTTTCTGTATAGCATGTATGTCAGAAATTTTTCATTTGCTTTCCCAGAGAAAGAAATCCCTCTGTTATTTTTTTTTTTCAGGAATTCATTTATTATGGATCAAGAAGTTTGTATGAACAAAAATGTTCTGTGGTGCTAGCTTCATTCTTCCTTTTGGATAGGAATGGGGACAAAAGGCATTCCCATGTACTTCTTTGAGAGCATGGTAGCCATACAGGTGTAGGCAGCAAGCTAAAATCATAGGTTCAGATTCAACTCTGTATAAACATAAATGTTGATTAGCTAAAAATAGATAATCTCAGAAGTGTAGATGGTTGCTCATATGCTTGCCTGTATTGGGAGACCTAAATTCAAAGTCCATAGCTAAAACTTGGCTCTCTCATCTTCCCCGTGAGCTCAGCTGTTTTTGGCTGATCTCTTCTGTTCAAAGCTCCACTTGTGAGCTCAGAAGACTGTGAGGTCATAGCTACTTGCAACATTATGTGGGGAATCTATTTAACCCCATTTTACTGCAGACATTTCCATTTGATACTTTCTTCTCTGAATGGTGACAGAGGTGATGAATCCTACTGGATGAGCCTTCTCACTGCATTGCATAAATATATCTTGCTCTGCTCCTGAAGACTCCAGACCAGAGAATATAGGGCTTTATCACACCTGCTGATGGCTTCTCTGTGTTGAAGTGGGTTTGTGCCTATTGCCTCCCTAATTAGCACACACAGGAATCACAGAACATAGCCTGATTTGGGTTGAAGGAGATCATCCAGTCGTAACCCCCCTGCCACGGGCAGGGATACTTTACACTAGGCCAGGCTGCTGAACCCCATCCAATCTTTCCTTCCAAGGATTGGGCAACCACAACTTCTATGGAAAACCTGTTCCAGTGTCTCACTGCCCTCTCAGGAAAGATTTTTTCCTAGTATTTAATTTAAACCTACTATTTTTAAGTTTGAATTCCATTCCTCCTTGTTCTGTCACTACCTGCTCTTGTCTTGTGGGCTCCCTTCAGGTGCTGTAAGGCCACAATTGGGTCACCCCTGCATATTCTCTTCTCCAGGCTAAACAACCCCAATGCTCTCAGACTTTACTCACAGAAGAGATGCTCCACCCTTCTGATCATCTTGGTGGTATTGTCTGGACTCCAACAGGTCCATGTCCTTCCTGTGCTGGAGGCTCCAAATGTGTGGAAAAGTACTGTCAGCATAAGTCATAAATCTAGCTGAACTAGTTCAAGCTCTTTAGGATCTGGTACCATGCAATAGTTCCTCACCAAACTAACTTTGTTTTGAGCTTAATTTCAGGCAGAGGCAAATCAACAACTTGAGCTCTGCTCTCGTTTTTGCCTTACTGTCTTAAAGTCTCCAGGCTGCAATGCCACCTGGCATGATCCTGATCCTCCTAAGCTCAGTCACTGCAAGTTTCCTGTGTCATCACAACTGGTCTGCACAGACCAGTGGGTGCTATTCATATGCCAGTCTGTTGCTTCTGCCAGAGGTTTCTGCTCCTCCTCACTGCTGCTAAAAAGACATCCGATAATTGCTAGCTTAGACTTACATATTTATGTAATGAATCCTGCCATCCTGGGAGGCCTACTACTCGGCCAGAGGTGATAAAAAAATCTTAGTTTAAAGTACTTGAGAGGAATTTTTTTTTTTGTTCTCATATCATCATTACAAGAGAATGCTTTTTTATTCTAATAGTATCAATTTGTACTATAGAAAGTAAGTTTATAAAGTGTTTGGATGATATTAGTCTGGGGAAAACTTGAAATGAGCCCAGAGCTTATCAGCTTATGGCTCTGGTTAAAGAGTGGCTCTTGGGAGAAATGTAATTATGCATGCATGGCGCTGCAGTTGTGTTAATAATAAATCTTGCCTCACTCGAGGGTCACCATGGAACACCTCCCTGTATCTGCATCCACAGCCCTGATAATTTTCAACCCAGATAAGCTAACCATGGATCATGAGAGCTGTCTGCATTTTTATACCAGGACAATCACTATAACTAGCTTACAGATCTCTTACTCATTTCTCTGATACGTCTGTGTCATGCAATCCTTGTAAAAATTTGCCACTTATACCCTATTTGTGATTTCTAGGAACAAGAGGGCATGAGAAAGATACCAGGTCAAAGTCTGTAAGAATATAGAAGCAATAACTTTCTGTAATTGTCCTGGAAAATATAAATGGTGCAATTACTAGCAGAGGCATGATAACATTCAGTCATAGGTCTTTGGATTCCTGTGAGGACGCAAAATATTGGTACCTGAAACTACACAGAGTATTTTATAAAACATTAACTCTAAAGAAGTCTGGATTTCAGTCTTTTGGACAGTGAAAGTATAACTGCTTATCTCTGGAGCTGCTCTTGTAAGTAAAAACCACTAAATATTTTTAGCAAAAAATATTTTCATTTGAAATAGTTTCACAATTTTTTGTCTTGCTGTCTTACACATTACTGAAAAAATAACCACAGAATCCCTCAAATCCCATGTGCCATACTGTGCTGGTTTTGCACTGCCTGGCTTTTGGTAGCAGGGGGGTCACAGAGGTGACTTCTGTGAGAAGCTGCTGAAAGTTTCCACCATGTCCAGCCGAGCCAATCCTTGATGGCCACACTGCAGGCCAAAACTGGGCCAAAGAGAGAGGATGGTAATGCCTCTGTAATAACATATTTAAGAAGAAATTCAAAACAAAGTTACAGATTTGTTCTAGCTAGAGAAGAGGAGGAGGTGAGAATATGTGAGGGGAAAATGGTCCACCAAGGTCAGTGGAGAAGGAGGGGCAGGAGGTGCTCCAAGCACCAGAGCCGACACCCCTCTGCAGGCCAAGGTGCGGACCTTGGGGAAGCAGCTCTGCCCCTGCAGCTCATGGGGATCCACAGGGGATGCAGAGATACACCCACAGCCTGGGGGGAGGAGGTGCTGACACCAGAGCATGTGGATGCTTAGAAGAGGCTCTGATCCAGTGGGAGACCTGGTGGAGAGAGGAGCCCCCTGCTTCCAGGCTGGAGCAGCCTGTCCTTGGAGGACTGCACCCTGTGGAAGAGTGACCCATGCCACAGCAGTTTTGGGAGGACTGTTTGCCCGTGGAAGGGACTCATGTTGCTGCAGTTTTGGGTGGACTGCTGCTCATGAGATTTGAGCCACATTGGACAAGTTCACAGAGAACTGTCTCCTGTGTTAAGGGACCCCACAGTCTCACAGGGGAAAGACTTCACTCCCTGAGCAGTGGAAAATCATCTCAGGTGACAAACTGAGCAAACCCTCACCCTCCTCTGTCCCTGCATGGTCAGTGGGAAGGAGGGAGGAGTTGGGGGAGGAAAAGGTGTTTTTAAGGGTTTATTTTACTTCTCAGTATCCTCCTCTGATTTTGTTAGTAATAAATTCACTTTGTACCTCTAAGTTGAGCCTGTTTTGCCCCAGTGTTTGTTTGGAGTGTTTTCTCCCAGTCCTTATTTCAACTCATGAACCCTTTGTTAATTCCTCTCTCTACATCACCCAGCTTTGGCAGGGGAGGGTGAGTGATAAGCTTTCGTGGGTGCCTGGTGTTTGACCAATGTCATACACAGACAAATATTGAATATTAATTTTAAAGGGAAAGAAGACATATCTCTAAATTCACAAAGAAAATGCCTTATGGAAGAAAAAGTCCAAAACTTTGTCAAACACATTTAAAAATCTTAGATCACAAAGTACTCAAAGATTCAGTGAACTCGTCAATTTTCAAAAGCTCATTCTCAAAAAAAATTAAAATAGAGTATTTTTTTTATTTTTAGGTGCTTAAATATCTGTAAAATATTTAGATACCAATTAAAAATGGCAAAATATTTTTAAAAAGTAGAAGAAAGTTATAAGTGAGATCCAATAGTTATAAATTGGCAAGAAGTGATAAAAAGCAGCAAGATTCCTCTTCCAATGTGGCCTCTAAATATGAGTCAGGGTACAGGATACCTGAATTTCAGCTACAGCAAAGCATTATTCACAATACATCGATGCAACAGCAAATCCAAATACAAGACTTCAATAATTTTTAAAAATTACAGAGTATACATCACATGTTCAAAAAAAATTCAATTTTTTTAAATTAGAAGACAAATATTAAATGATGTTGATATTATCAAATGAAAAATATACACAAATGAAACTCATTTGTTTCATCTCTTCTATAATATAATTTGTATAACATAAATGTATACATCCAATTATTTGGTTTAGTTGAGTAATGTAATAGCATCCCTCATCCTGCCAACCGTGTGCATAAACATCCTTTGCCTACTTAAAAAGTCAAGAAAGTCTGCAAATATACCCTCAAATAAAACCATGATTGCTCTCAAACTGTTGATACTGGCAAACATAATTGGTATTCTTAATTGATTCAGGTATATTCCATAGGAATACCCTGTCCCTTTTCTACACTGTTATATTTTTGATTGTTTCTTTATGCTGAGGGGATGGTAAAAATGTCTCAATTTCAGAGGTAGTTGGATGCTTTAGTTTTATTTGTTTTTTAATCTGTTTTCAGTGACAGTATCTCTGAGAAAAAAACCCCAGCCCCAAAATTTCACATGACAAAGAAAAACCCTGAGGCTGAAAGTCTCTGCTCTCAGGAGGAGTCCAAAAAAAAAAGGAAAGTGGATTTTTGCTGGTGCAAGGATATGTCTTAAGGCCTTACTATGAACCCTGAATGCACATCTATGGCTGTACAAATACTTTTAGGGATTAAGCTGTAACTTCAAACTTGTCTAATCAACAGCAATTCAAGCAGAAATATAATGGAAAAATCATTAAGAACAGTAATTTTGCTGACATGGATTTCTATTAAAAGCATCTTAAATTGGAATGGCTGCACATAGAAAATGCTTTTCCCCCCAAAACAACTGTAAGTGATTAGTCTATACAAAGATTAATTTCTCCTAGAGTAGAAAATCAAACCAAGAACAGCTTTTATCAGACATCTGCTAGCAGTGCAAAACATATTTTAGCTCTGGCCAAATGCTGAAATAATGTTTTTATTCTGGAAGTATTTTGCTACTTTATGTTCCCCTCATTTTAGTTTTGTATATTTCATGCTGTAGCCACAACAGTGTTATTAACGCTACTAACTTTTTTTGTGGTACTTAATACAGAAACCTATGGTTTCAAATTAAACACCACCACCAGATTAGCATTTGCATAGTCATTGTAGAGGAGTGATTCGGCTAATCAAAACTTCTTGATTAAAGAATGTTTCCCAAGTGTCTGTCCCTGATAATTACTATGCAACCACTACAGTCTAGGAGATAAAACTGAAGGCCTTCATGCATATGCTGTAATGCTTTTTTACACAGAAACAATATTTTAAAAAATGTATTTTTATATACATATCTATGTATCTGATGCAATACCAGATGTAGCAGCTGATACTTTTTTTTAAAATAGCAAATCTTGAAGAATTTACTGTGGAATCACAAATTTCAACAAAACCACAAAAATCTTTATTTGGGTTTTCTTAAGACAAAAGCAGAAGACAATATGACTCTACGTCTTTGGGAGGAGAGCCTGCATTTCAGCACTCACTCTAAAGGTTTTGAATATATCAAAGGTTTTGATAAAATACATAAAGAGCCTTTAGAACCATTCCCTGGATTCTTCTTCTCCTTTGAAAATGTGAAACACGGATACAAAGAAAATGAAGGTGAGTTACCTCATAACTGTGTCTTGAAAGCACTGGGAAATGATCTGAAGCAAAAATTGTCTTATGCTTCAGCTACATTTTTGAAGCAGAATAATACCCACCACAGGGGAGGTGTGCTGACTTATGATAGGTGCACCAAGCGCAGAGGTATCAGATTGGGTTTCTCCAAGCATAAGGTAGCAGATTTATTTTGGGTCATAATTTATGGCTTTCAATATGGTTTAAATGTAAAGTAGACACTGTGCTATTCAGCCATGAACAAGACACAAGAACATCCACAAATGGCAAGGTCAGACACAAAATGTTAAGTAACTTTGCAATTTTATTGGCAAAATCTGTGCTCAGGTATTGAGAGCTGCATGCCTTTACTTAGAAAATGAAGCACCCTCGTACTCAATGTGCCCAAGGTCAGAGCACAAACTCAAAGCTAAGGGCAGCTTCCAAGGTCAAGGGAGGTTTTAACCTCTGCGATCTCTTATCTCATCAGACCAAAGTTTAAGAGCATCCTTAACAAAAAATGTAATTGCTGTATATTTAATTTAAACTGCTATATAGAATAGTAACAGTCCCTTTTTACAGTCTATAGAAAATATATGCACTACAATCTCTTTTTTTTTTCTGCACTCCCAGTGTTTGAATTATTCATGTAAGTAGTAATTGGAAGGATGATTAAATTAAACAACATGGAAGAAGCTGTATATAAAATTCACTATGTTTTTACAGTCATATTTAATATCAAAGTAAAATATACATAAATCATAAACCAAACTCATGTCATGAAGGAAAACAAACAAATAAATAAATAAATAAATGAACATTTCAATTCTTAATTCATCCTTGTGTAAAAGTCTGCTTCACAAAAAAACATATGTTTGGTGTTGTTGTTTCTTTAAACAGGTTAAATTGTCTAAACAGATCTGTTGAGACTGCAGAAAAGAATAGGCCTCCTTACTTCCATTTCTTTTCAAATTTGTTTAGTCTCAATACTTTGTTTTGTGTTCTTGCTTTTGGTCCACTGATAGTGAAAAATTAAATTCTATTAGCATGAAATTTAATTTCATGCATTACTTAGTAAATGTTAAAAACAACATCTACTATCTTCTTTCTTCAAAAGGATAGCATCTTGTTATCACAGAAGTTACAGGATGTTATCATGACTTAAAAAGTTAATATAAAAGTATCAAATTTTTCATGTATCCTAGAATTACCTAGGTCCTTCACTTTTACAGTGCCTGAAACAGGGGAACCCTGATCCATGCAGTTTAAGTAAATAAAACCAAGAAAGCACAGGATCCAGGATCTCTTAAATCCTGTATTACAGATGGTACCTCTTCAGTACCGCAGAACTACTCAAGACACAAACAGAGCTATATTTAGTTCTTCCTCCTGCATCTCCCCCAGTCTAAAAACCACAGCTGCTTCATCAGCCATCAATTGCAGACAATAAAGAAGAGAATGTCATGATATTTTAATTCTTAACTTGCAAATCTGCTTATATTGTAGTTCTTTACTACAAATAAATCACTCAATTATTCTATGACAATCCTAATCCCAAACCTGGGATTAACCCATCATAAACCACACAGTTTGCACTTTGAAACAATTTAATTGGAGTTTTTTTCACTTTTTTGATGGTGGTGGGGGGGCATTTGTCGCTTTAGTTGAAAACTTAGCTCCAAAATCATTGAGTATAAGGCCACCATTATTTTTATCAGGGTGACAACTCCAGAAACTGAACCACTCTTTTTACTGCATAATTATAAATTTTGAACAAGGAAACATACTCCCTGTTCTTGTGAAATGCTGAAAAATAATACTGTCAAATCCCATCAGAGTAGAATATTAAGTAAAGTCAAAAGAAACAATGTGAACATTTCCATACACAGAATGCTCTGCCATTCACCAGAACTCTCACACAATGAAGAGAAAAATTATGAAAAAAACCCAAACCTTAAAATAAATAGAACACTAGAATAAAAGACTGCAAAGGAAATTTCACTAAAGGAATACAGTCAACTTAGTAAAATCCCATCTAGAAGCCTGAGATTAAATCAGTGCTCTAAGTATTCAGGGTAGTTGATATACTGTGTGTATGGCAGTGGGTGTTTTTTGCTTTTTTTTTTTTTAATTAAATTTAGATTTAAACAACAAGGTTTATACAGGAAGAAACACATTTTTAGGTGTACCTGAAAACATGATCTCCTACTGATGCAACATTTCTGTAATCCCAGCTATTTAAGTAATCCATTTTGCTCTTTCCATGCACCTTTAGTCTAGTTGAACAACAAATTTTCTCTCCCAAGTAATTATTAATTTCACAAGTTCTTCAGTGGTGAAATGTTTTAGACACAGATATTTGGTAATCTAGATTTGCAAACAGGACCCTGTACAAGAAGATGAAAGTGTAAGACATGCCCATAATGAATAATGTGAACGTGTACAAAAATGATTAAACTATAACCACTGACAGTGGTTGTTGTTCCATGATTCATCTCTTTCTGTCTCCTCAACATATTTTTATATTTTATGGTACTGCATGAAAGATATGTTCCACTTCCCATTAAAGCAAGCAAACAAAAAGATTTAACAGCTATTTGAGCTGGTCTGGTCAACGAACTGGTGTCTGGTAATGCACCTTCATCGATTTATACACATGCGCTTGCATATAAATATTTTCTTCATTGATGTATTAAAGCTACCCCTGTTAGGAACAGAAATGTCAGCTTAATATTAATTTGGAGGATGGTCTTCTGAAACCTGACCTCTGCAGGATTTTATTAGCATTATTGCAGTATTGACAGCCTAAAGAGTTGCCTTTTATAATTTCAAAAAAATCTATTCAGAAAGGAATATTAATGCACAGCCCAACTGTGATGTGAGAATCTAAATGAAGGGAGATGTGCTGGCAGGGTAAGCACTCTAACTATAAAGAGTTATTATTTGCTATGAGTGCATTCAGTTCAGAAAATGATGTGCAGGATGTATCTGCTGAATATTCTTTAAGAGTTGGTCAGATTATTCAAACATGTGGTACAGCTTTAGAGTAGGATCTGGGCGTCTGCAGATACCTTCCACTGGACCAGGTTGCTCAAAGTTGCATTCAACTTGGTCTGGAACATCTCCAGGAAGGGAGCATCCATAGCTTCTCTGGGAAACCTCTTTGACTGCCTCACAACCCTCACAGTAAAGAATTTCTTCCTGATATCTAATTTAAACCTACCCTCTTTCCATTTAAAGACATTTTCCCTTGTCCTGTCATTACATGTCCTTGTAAATGGTCCCTCACCATCTTTCTTTGGGCTCTTCTACGTACTGGAAGGCTTCTAGAAGCTTTGCTTCTCTATCCTGAGAAACCCCAATTCTCTGAGGCTCTCTCATAGGAAAGAGGCTCTGGCCCTCTGATCATCTTCACATCCCTGCTCTGGACTTGCTCCAACAGATCCTCATTCTTCTTATGTTGGGGGTCCCAGAGCTGGATGCAGAACCAAGGTGGGGTCTCATGAGGTCAAAAAAGAGTAGCAGAATCACCTCTTGCTGGCCATTTCATGCAAAGTAAGGTCCTATATTATTCTTAGGAGACGCCAAGCACATTTTTCTAAAACAGTATTCAACCAAATACAACATTTTCCATATAAAATCCCACAGCTGATTATGATGAAGTCTTTCTGTCTGATCCACTGATTGTCCACCTGTCTTTCAGATTCCATCACACAATCCAAGATGCGTAATCTGTTCTGTGTGTCAGTAACTACTAATGGCTTCCTGAAAAGGTCTTGATGGAGATTCAATGAAAGGTATAATTTAGCAAGCAGATTTAGCAAGCAGCAGATAAAATAATTAGACTAAAGATCTTTTAGGCTGCAAGTACATCCACAGTGAAGGCTGACTTTGTAATTTAGCAAACAGATTTTATAAGTGGCAGATATAACAATTAGTGGAAAAATCTTTTGTGAGTGAAATAGCTCATAAAATATACACAGAGAAGGTACATTTGCATGAAAATGATGTGTACATTTCCACTGAAAAGCAATCTCTTTTTTCCTGCCTTTTCCCCCTCGTTTTATTGCTAAGTTTGTGGTAGGAGAGTGATAGAAAACAGAGCACTTAGTTGAAGAATAAATTCCAAACAGGGACTGTGGATAAGTTTGAAGCGCCACCCTAAAAATCCCTTGCGTTAGAACTCAAGCATTTTGCACCTCAGCTATCCTAACTCTGTTTTCTATGGTTGTGTTGTTTTTTGTTTTTTTTTTAATCAAGCTTTCTTGTTTTATGATTGCTATGCTTTATTGCTTTATTTTAACAACTTGTCTGCAGCCAAATGTTGACTGAAATGTTATGCTGTAAAATTATTTAAAAGGATCTGACAGGCTGCAATTTCTGTAACTCTGTGGAGGAAGGGGAAATCTGACATTGGATTTATTATGCAGCCCTTGATCTCAGGTAACTATTTGCTTACACTCCATTGCAAGTGCACACAGAGCTATAAAATGCTGACAAAACCCCATGTTTATTTCTTAGGACCTTGGTTAACCGTTTTAAAAGGGTATTTGCCTCTTTAAGTACAAAAAAAGCCACAGGAGATGACAACTCAAACCTGAGAGCATCTCACCTCAGCCATTCCCTCCAATCACTGTGAAGTCTCCATGGCAGAAGAATAAATTTGGGTTTTGCCAAGAAGGTAACAGGACACCACCAGGTCTGAATTTATACTGCTGGTGTGCTATAGAGGTCACAGCGCTGGTTGGCACAGGGCTCAGCAGGGTGCAAACTTGCAACAGCACATCAAGTATTTTAAAATAGTCTGAGCTATTTAGATAAATGGGTCATTCATATCATACATTTCCTCAAGTTTGAGGATAATGTGGATCTGAGCAAAGTCTTCTTGAAAGGCCTCCTACCCATGCAGTCATGACAGAGAAATGTTTACGGACACAAAAGATCTAAACTTTCAGTTTTTGCTGAAAGGGTTGTTCCCATAAATGGCCAGTTGGTGATACCCTGGGTTTTGATCTGGTGGACGTGAGTCAAATATAGTCTTCTGTCTAGACTGTATGAAATAGAACTGCAAAGGACATTAAACATATTAGCAATTTTTTTTCCATCCAGTAAGAATCAAATTATGTACAGAGTTCAAAGTTCAGTTAAAAGAATGATTGGCCTTTTCCTTGCTCATTTTATTTTTATTTACTTATTTATTTCAATATGGAGGTCTCTTTTAATATACCCTAAGACAAGAACTTTTGTTCTTACATATGTTCCTGTTTTAGCACTTTTCTTCACTTAAGAACCTAACAAAAAAAAATTCAAGGTATTTTAAACCTTTCCGAGAGAGTGACCCCTGCATTTCCAAATGCAACAATTATTTTAATAAATGATATCACCATGTTTTCAAAACAAAGAAACAGATCATAAATATATTCAGAGTAATAAATATATTCAGAGCAAATGTATATACTTTGGAGAGATAAAGCAGCAATGTTACACTTTTGCTCTGTGAAGAGAAACTAAGTATTTATTAAAATTTAAGTAAATATTTGACTGAGACACACACTAAAAAGATAGGAATGGAAAAGTTTCGTATTTCTGTTTAGATTAAATAACCCTCTTCAAGTAAGTTGTACTTTTTTCTTAGAAACTTTAAATTTATTCCAGTATTTTTTTTCCTATTACTGCAATTCCCAGTATTTAAGACCCTTTAGGATAGTCTCCCAAACACTTATAGAAGTCTTTAAAGATATACTCATATCAGAGATTTAAATGTTTTAATTTATGGTTTAAATATCTTCATGAAGGACTTTTGCCTAATATAACAAAACATTATAAAAGCTGCAGAGAAGACTACCAAGCCCTAAGGCCCTGGGATGCGCATTGATGGAGATAAGATGAAAGTTTACTCAGGTCTGGGCTGGGGGAAAAAGAAAAAGCACCTTCGGGATGGAGACTACAGCCCCAGGCTTATCTGCTGCCAGGCTTCCACAGACCCTCACACCAAAGGGTGGAGGCAGGAGAGGTTTTGGGTGCGTGGTGAAAAACCTCTGGGCTGAGGCAGCGGATGCCCATCCTCCACTGTGCAGACCAGCTCAGCTCTGGGCCCCTTCACTCCAGGAAAAGTCGCATCCAGCTGAGGGGGTGTCATGGCCCATCAAAGGCCCCCCCAAAGGGGATTCCAGACCAGAGCACTGCAAAATGATGCAACACACCCACAGTGTTCCAAGGGACAGTGTCAAACCTAGCCCCCATAGGGGAGGCACCTGGGCATTCCCACCTGGCCCAAACATATCTTAATCCATGGGATTCTGTACTTTTTGGCAGCGGGGACCCTCACCACTAAGAAGGCCTGATGGAGGGAAGCAACGAGACATCATTGGGACCCTCAGAAGGGTGATATGTCTCTACCTATCCCTGTCAATCCCTTCCTGTGCCCCCACCCTCCTTTTTCTATTCCTTCCGACACTTCCTTCCTTCCTTCCTTCCTTCCTTCCTTCCTTCCTTCCTTCCTTCCTTCCTTCCTTCCTTCCTTCCTTCCTTCCTTCCTTCCTTCCTTCCTTCCTTCCTTCCTTCCTTCCTTCCTTCCTTCCTTCCTTCCTTCCTTCCTTCCTTCCTTCCTTCCTTCCTTCCTTCCTTCCTTCCTTCCTTCCTTCCTTCCTTCCTTCCTTCCTTCCTTCCTTCCTTCCTTCCTTCCTTCCTTCCTTCCTTCCTTCCTTCCTTCCTTCCTTCCTTCCTTCCTTCCTTCCTTCCTTCCCATCTCACCCCACGCCTTGCCTTCCCGTTCTCTTTACCTCTTTTATTATTAAATAAACCACTTTTTATTGGCATCAACATCTAACCTTGTTTGGTTTTTATCAGGTTTGGGGTATATTTTGAACCTTTCTGGGTTAGATGTGTTATATTCACAGGCAGTTTTCTTTGTTCTTCTCTGTTTAAACTGTTTTGTACCAGTTACCTTATGCTCTTGATAAATCTTTTACTTTTTTTATTACTCATGGAAAATACTTTAGCAGACTGTAAGAGCATAATAACTTAGTAATATGTCCTTTATGGTACAGAAGTCTGCAAATGAAGAGCTATGGAAAAATATCAGAGATGGCATTACTATCTACCCTCTTACCTCCAAGATTCATACAGTTCCTTTTGTTTGAGTAACTGCCAGCTTACCCTGCAGCAAATACTGCTAAAGACAATTCATTCTGAAAAGTACAAGAGATATGTCCACCTCACCAGTCAAATATCTGTATACAGTGTGTATTTTTCCCCTCAAGACAGTTTCAATTATTTCCCCTCAAGAAGCTAAGACTGTTTTCTTCATCACTTTGGTTCAATACATTTTTTATCCCATTGACTGGTTAAACAAAGGTCTTCTAATATGTGGTGTTTCAAAATGTCACTGAAGGGGAGGCTTCTGTAAAGCTTAGTAGCTTACAAAAGATTCTTGCAGGATTGCAGGATTAATAATGCACCCTTTGCATTCAAGAGCTGATATTCTGCTTTCATTTAAAAACACTCTCATGACTCCAGACAGCTATCTCCTAAACAGATCAATCCTCCACAAAACCACTTCTTTGTGCTACACAAAGGCAGGAATCAGAAATTCTCATTTGAGCCAAATACAGTGTGACTTTCCTTTCTGAATAAAGTATTTATTCCCATTTTCAACCTCAGCTCCTCACTGTTGGAAGAGTGGTTGTACCTCTAACATCTCTGATCCCATCTTCCAGGAAAGCCACATGTCAACAACACATCCATATAAGCCAACTAGAGGAGGTGGCTGCCAACTTGGTGATGTTCTGATTTTTAGCTATATAGTCTAATTTAATCAGAAGTACTGATTCCAGTCCTTTCAAAGGTTTTTTTGGCAACAGAAATAAGAAATTTCACCTGAAAATACTACTAGGGGAATTCTCATGGCACTATCAACACAAGAATTTTAGCAAAGTATAAAGGCTGTGCAGATTTGGCAATTTAGAGAGGGCAACTGAGGTTTCTGAGCTCTCACATATGCAGCAAAACCTCAGTTGATAAATCAAGGTCAGCATTTTTTGTTTGCTTTTTGTTTAAAAGTCTGTAAGTGAAGTAATGCAACAGCTCCTTTAATGGATAAGTAGGAATAACAAGCATCTGCCATGTTTTAAGCTTAAGTTTAAATGTGTCCAGTTAAAAAGGAACATTATTTTTGTTTTGGGGATGATGAGGTCACCTGACTGGCATTAGCAAGAGACAACTTATTACAGAGTATTGAGCAAAGCTCTATCAAGCTGAGGCTCTATAAAGTAAATTCTGAGTAATCCTGTGAAAGTAGACCATGTTCAGTCTTTTTTGGAGGGTAGCTCACAACCCTTTACAGCCATTTACAAAGCAGCCTATGTACAAATACACAATCAAATATGTACTACAGAGACAAAGAGGAAAAAAATCAGATCTCCATCTCTTTCTTCATTCAGCAAACTTTGAATGGAAATTTTCCCATTAGTGAGGTCTTTGTTGCACAGCCCTGGTTACTTTTGGAGAATAATTCTTTTTTAAGTGATCTCCAGCTATTACATCTCCAGGGCCTCATGTTTCTATTCTTGGTTTGTGTAAGCTTTCATTTTTATTCAGGAGTGAAGACACCCTTCCTTGTAGCCTCTGTTTGAATTTCCTACCTAGGAATACCTCTGAACCAAAATGTTGTGAGTTTCTACTCATCAATTTCATATCCTGGTGTCGGAACCCAGGACTCTCCTCTGGGTGTCCTGGATGGCCAGAGCTGCTGGCAGGGGGCTCTGAGACCCTGGCATGCAGCCAAAGACACACGTGGGGTTTTGATCTTAGCCCATGGAGCAAGTTACTAACTCTGTATGAAGAATTACAAGCCACACACACAAGTTAGATAGCATAGTAGAGATAATCACGAAGTGAAAGGAAGGATTTTTGAGTGCTGTACAGGGGGGTTTTAAGCCTTGTACGCAGGGGTCCAAGTTTTGTACATGGGGGTCAGGAGATCTAAGATGGAGGGACTTGGGTGTGCCGTGTCCTCTTTCTTTCTCCTTCCTAACCTCCATGTCTTTGGTGATGTTGGCACTCACAGATTGGTCTAGAGTAGAAAGTCACTATTCAATATAGATAGTAGGTATTGGAGAAAAAGCATAAACATGTAGTACGTAATATATGATATAAAAGATAGCACCAGCCCCCTGGGAGGGCAGTGTGCCTTTGTCTGAGCTGCTGAATGGGCCACAGCAGTTCAGGAGAAGAATCTGGTAGATAACCAACAATAAACAACCTTGAGAACAGACAACAGAAGACTACTGAGTCTTTCTTCGAAGGCACGGGTTGGAGGAGGGACTTTTCCATCTTTCGGGGTCATCCCAATCCAGGGGTGAAACCCCACATCCTGGTTTATTCATTCACTGATGGTTTTCTTGCCACAGAATTTAAATTTAAAATTTTATTAAATTTCTGAGCGTTTTGGAAAACTGGCAGCTGGACAGACCAAAAAGCATCCACAATAAGAGCAAACAAGGTTGATTGCCCTCTATTCATACTCAGCACAGCCCCTGCCAGCTTCCCAGGAGCTGCTCCATCCCCAGAGCCAAAGAAGAGAAAAGGAAGCCAACGCAACCACAGCTTCAGCTGGAAGGAGAGGGTGGAGAGTTGACAGTATGCCAAGATATTTTGTGTCATTTTTGAATGCCTAAGAGTTTCTGAATACTAAAGTGCTTAAAGATTCATTTGCGAGAGTAAGATACGTACAATGAAGATGTAATAAGAACATTTTGCTGTCTGTGAGACCCACCAGAGAGACCTACACCTACTGATGCTTTCAGCTCTTTTTAATCATCTGGTGTCTGAAGCCATGCTCTGTTTAGCCATTAATACTGCAACTTAGGTATTTTTATGAGAAAAAAAAAGTTTCTCCTAAAATCTTGCATCAGTTTAACACTTGCTAAACCAAATAAGTATATGTTTTATCAATTTTCTGTAATTGATATAATTTTATAAAATTATTGTAGATATCAATAATAAAAATATATGTAGCTATTAGGGCAACAAAAGTTCTAAATACAATGTATATTGATGTTATTTTGAATACAATTTCATATAGTCTTCAATCCAAAACTCTTAGAGTAAGAAGTTTTCCCAGTAATGAAACTGTAATCCATCATCCATTTTATCATGTTATTGACTCTTGATCACATAATAATTTTGTAATTCAAGTACCTATTATGAATTGTTATGTTTTGTACAAGAGTTCCTCATAAATGACTACAAAATTTCATAGTTATGGTTTTTGCAAAGTTATGGGCAGGATATGAAGCTAAATTTGGAGCCATGGATTTACTTTTATGAGAACCTGTTGTAAGTCTGCACTGTAAGACGTCAAATAACTTGGGCTTCAGTGAAATTCTTTCTCTTAAAGTGTCTTCACCAGAAAGGGCTTGGAAGGTAAAAGTTTACAGGTATAACTTTCTCACAACATGGAATAATGGCATAATTTAGGTTGGAAAAGTCCTCCAACATCATCAAGTAGAACCTTGTCCACCAGAGCATGGCACTGAGTTTCATGTCCAGTCATTCTTTGAACTGCTTCTGGGATGCTGACTCCACCACCTCCTTGGTATCCCATTCCAACACTTATTTTTGTCCATTCCAATATATTCACAGCCATTTGTATATGGACAAAATACAGACATAAATGCCCATGTTCCAAATTTCAATTGGTGACTTCAAAAATGCCCCCTCTTATTTCTTTAATTTAAAAACATCAGCCATTAACAAATAATAAGCACATTATGGTTTTCAGCACCTTGGACTCTCTCCCAGTAAGTAGGAATATATTCAGTGGTAATAATCCTTGACAAGTTTGACTTGTGTTAATGTTCTCCAGGAAGAACACAGGAGATCTGTCCCCCCAGGGTCTGTTGCTCACAAAATGCAGCAGCATTCACTTTGCAGATTACCTATCCATAAATGTGCATGTTTCCAAGTTATTTTGAAAATTGAAGGGCCATATCCAACCAAGCATTATTAACTAAAATTTAGTGAAATTATCACATCTCTAAAGAACAGTGTGAAAGACTGTAAGAAAAATGCATAGTTTTGTGCTCACGAATCAAAAAGAAATTACATTTTCTGCAATCATCAGCTCATGTATAAAATGCTTTGAAATTGAATCACATTATTACTTCAGACAGTGCAGGAAGTATCATAAAATAATAGCTATGTCATGAATTGCTTTTTTTCCTAAGGACTTTCTAAAGTAAATACGAAGGTTTGATAGCATAGTGCTTCAAATGGACTGCATCAGAAAGGGTCTGTGCCTGGGAAAACGTTTGGTCAGATATATTGCATGTGCAAAATTACTTCAGTGAAATTAATAGCAGAGACACACAGTTCCTGCTTCTTGTCTGTAGCAGATAAACTGTGAGATTTTATCTGTTCTTAGTGGGCAAATTTCCTGAATCTAATTAAATGAATAAATAAAATTAATTTGGAAAATGGAATAACTTCCTCTTTATGATTTTAAAATGTTTATCTTGATGTAATATCTTTTTCTTTTTACCTTCCCCTCCCCCCTCCATAAATTCCCTGTTCTGTCAACATTTGGGCATTCAAAAGTATTTTGAAATACAAATAAACACATCTACTTATGTGTGTGAAATTACTTTTTTTCTGAATTGGACTGGATGGAGAACATTTGAGTAATATTCTGTCAGGGGTGTGTCTGCAGAATTTATCTTTGTTGCAATTTCTAGTATATGGAAACTTTTATAAATATAAGCTTTCAATGCTTAAAACAACAATTCTGATGTATGTTTCAACTATGTATGTGAATATAATTCATGCATTCCCATGACTTGATCTAAAATTTAGAACTTTGACATGGAACTGTAATACAATGCTTTTAACTGAGATAGAAATGAAAGCAAGTTAGGTAATAGCAAATAACGACTTAATTTGCTCTCTTCAATCATCTGGGCTCATTTCCAGCAAATATCAATATATTCAGCTGAAAATGTACAAACAATGAGATTTTAAAATGTGCAATTCAGCAGCATAAAAACTTGTATAAAGTTCATCCAAGATAAATTAAATATAAGCCCAGAAGGGTTATGGGATTTCCCCCCCCCTCCTGTATTGTGTTTGAGACAGCTTTTTATTTAGGCCAGAAAATAGAGGAGGAAAAAAAAAAAATCCCTTCTTCTTTTTCCCTCTTTCTGCATGAACAGCACTATCTGCACAGTCTAAAGAAGATTGCTGCATATAGAGTGAGATCTGTGGGAGACTCCTTCTGAAATAGTGGTGCCTGATTCAGTTATCACACAAAAAAAATTTAAAAAAATAGGTCATGACCATCTCTTGCACTAAAAGTTATATATGGTTAACTGCTGAAATTTGAAAAAACTGCAGCAGTGGCTGAAATTACCTATACAAAAAAAAGCTAATTACTATCTAATGAAAATGTTGATAATTTTTTCTTTTCTTTATCCCAAACAAGGCCAAATTTAATTTTGATATGCTAGAAGACCCGTGTGTTTATGACTGGAAAGCACTTCAAGGCTTCATTTTATGATAACAGAGATTTTACTGCAGAGCAGATAAATAGTATTTAAGAAAGCAATTCAAAACACAGTGCTAAATTACCAGAGGCCTTCAACAAACAAGCAATGGAACAAAGTAATTTCAAGAAGACTGAACAGAAACAAAAGTAGGGAACAAAAAAACTAAACCAAACCAAAACAAAAAAACCCAAATGACAACAACAACAAAAAAATTGAACAAAGCAATGATTAAATCACTGGAAAGACAGTATTTGGACAAATACGATTTTTGGGAGGAGGGGACTCCAGTAGCTACCAGAGGTGACAAATAGAGATAAAAAAACATGACAGCATATAGTAAAAGTGAAATCCATTATGCACAGCCTGATACCTATATTTAGGGCACAAAAGCAAGATTTTCCAAGTGTTCAAAATTGTGTAATATCCAATGAAGACAGATTAAGAAAAGCACATTTAGGAAAACACAAAGTTGGTATGGAGACCTGTAAGTCATTCAACAAACTACAGAGGGAGCTAAAATTATTCAATTTAGCACACAATGTAGGCACAAGTTGTCTCACAATGTTTAGTATATTTGAGGCTGATCTAGGTTGAATCTCAGACTAGAATTAGGAACTGCAATATAGGTGACCCAAGAAATGGTGAACAGGTATTAGAAGCATAGGAGAAATTGCAAGTAGCAAAACCATCAACATGAGACGCTGGCCAGGCCAGATTTTAAAGATAAGCATGGATTTAAAAAATGGGTGAGCCCCACCAAGATCCAACACATAAATAATTGTTAGGTTGCATAAAAAAACCCCCCTAGAAACCAATACAGAAGCAAATACTCTGAGGTCTGCCAAAACAGTCAATAAAATGCATCGCCTTAAAGGATGCAAAAGGAGATGGGGGCAGGGAGAAAGAGAAAGCACATACCAAATTATCAGTAGGAGTCTTAACATCAAGTCATCTGCTAGTCCCAGTTACTACAGAAATAGAGGATTATGATCAGTACCAGAAAACAAAATGGATGAAAAATATTTGCCATCAGAAGACAACCAGTTCTCAGCAAATAGTTATAGGCCAAAGTAGCATAGCCATTTATGCAACAAGTGATAGTAACATGTAACAGATACAAAAACATTTTAAATTCTTTTACACAAAACTAGTTCATTTTGGAGAGAGGTATTATGGGGGAAAGTAGAGATAAAATAATCCTGGGTTAACATTCTATGTGCTGTGAACCTTAGTAGAAAATTAAGCAACAGGTTTTGCACGGAGCATTGCCTTGAACAAAGAGAAACCAAATAGTTTGGTTACTACTTACTTTGGATATTTGGTTAGCTCTTACTTTGCTTTTGAACTGGATATTAGATATATTTGGACTCTCACATAATTTGATAGTGAAAGGAAAAAATCTAGAGAAAACAAAAATCCCAACCAGATGAAGTGGCTGAAGTCACTTGTTCTGTTCAGCCTGGAGAAGATGATATTGGGGCTAGACTTCATCACTGCCCCTCTTCTTCAAGAGGGGAAAAGGAGGGGCGGGCACTGGTCTCTGCTCTTTGGTGACGGCTGGCAGGACTAGAAGGGCTGAAGTTTTTTCAGGGAAGGTTTAGGTTGGGCATCAGGAAAAGATTCTTCATTCAGAGGATGATTGGGCACTTTAACAGACTCCCCAGGAAAGCGGTCACAGCACCAAGCGGTCACAGCACTGGCAGAGTCCAAGAGGAGATTGGAAAACACTCTCAGGCACATGATAGGATTCTGGGTGTATTCTGTGCAGGGCCAGGAATTGGACTTGGTGATCCTTGTGGGCTCCTTTCAACTCAGGATGTTCCAAGATTCTATAAGTTTTAAAAATGTATGTTTTTTATAGATGCAATTTTAAATTGTGGCTCTTTGAAGGGAAGGCAATGACATGATCTTCATGCAGAAGAATATTTCAGGGAGACAGAAAATCATGGTGAGATGCATAACTACCCAGAACTGAAAGCATGACTAAGGTAAGGACTGTGGCAAAGAGCTGACAGACAATATTATACTAACATGACACAGGTTCCCCTGCCAGGGTTTTATCACTACTGGTCTGTGGCATCCCAAAGTGAAATCTCATCAGCTTGGACTGAGAACTCCCTATAGGAAAAAGTTATAATGCTTTTGTAACAATGCTGTTGACACTTGCTATGTCAACAGAGGTAGGAGCTGGAAAACCACATGACCACCATTACTTCCTCTCTTGTGCCACTAGAAAGTAACTAGTTATAAGCTTCAAAGGCACTGCAGGCTATTTGGATATGTACACATGACATTCTCTTTAGCACACAGTCCTAATCCCTGACTAAGCTTTCATGCACCACAGTATGACACACATTTTATTTCAATATCAGTTCTGTGTTAGATCCCAACATAAAATTCATATCACTAGCAGAGTCAGCAAATACAGGGTCTTGTCAATAAGTTGTGCATAGTCTGTCATCAACACGCTGGCTGACAAAGAGCTTTATTACAAAAGCTTAGTCAGTCAGAAGTTCAGTGTTACTGAGAATTTTTTTTTACTCTGCAAATTATTTATCCATTCAGGAGTATTAAAAAAACAAACAAACAAACAAAAAACAAGCTAGCAAACAAACAAAAACAATGCACAGTTGTCCATGTGTTTCAATCCACTTAAGTGTGAAAAATTGACTTCTGATATTCAAAGATGCAACTCACAATTTTCAAACGTGTGCAGTAGAGGGAGATTAAGTCTCACTGAACCTTGTATATAAACCAGAGTAATAGAAAATGAGAAGAGGGGTTTGTGTTATGCAATCAGTATATTTTTCCCTACATGTGGTGAACTGACAGACTACTCATCTTTCATTTTTATTATCTAATAACAGACCACTCACAATGATACAAGAAAGTGGAACATGGGAGCTGGACTCCCACAGAAGAGACTTAGCAAATATTTTTTGAGAAGACCTCTTCTTAAAGAAAAAAAAAAAAAATAAATTACAGTCCATAATGGCCAAGTGCCTGCTCTGTAAAGCCCCTGCCATCACACACCAAGACCTCATGCCACTGGTGCTGACCCCGTGGGACCCTCCCAAGAGGCATAATTCAGATTTCTGATATGTGAGCTCATCTCTCACCTGCTCTGTGGGACACCAGAGCCCAGACACCTCTTGAGTCTCTGCTATCTTTGCAGCAGGAGGAAGCACAATGATCTTCCAAAGGACAACCCTCTGCCTTGGCTAAACCAGCTGATAAAATACTAAGACAATAATAAGAATATTAACAATGCAGCACACATAAAAATATTTCCTCTAGGTTTAAAACCACGTATTCAAGACTATACTGGTATGACACCATTATCCAAGCCTATTATTTCATTATTACCTGAAATTATCGCCTTGTTATATTGCATGACACATTTACACAGCAAAGAAACAAGGAATAAGTAATTATAAATGCTAGTCATGTAAAGGCATTTTGTCAAATATTAAATGCCTAAATATCTCTGAATACCTACCTGTATAAATCATTGATTGTCACATGTTCAGAATTTAATGACTGAGACCTTTGTCACTTTTTAAATGACAAAAACTAGCTTTGCTTGGATGCATGAAAATATTACCATAGAACCTCATTTATTTTTAATCTCTTCAGATGCAGTATTAAACAAAAAGAAATCTATATACAAAACTGAGATTCTTTAAAATATATTCATTTGTATGCATTGTGTGGTTTTAATGGAATTCATGAACTTGGAGGTACATATAGCTGACAGAAATCTACTCTTTTATAAAATTCTTACCTCTGCAGAACCATGAAAAATGTATTTGAAGCAAACAAATTACTGGTTTCAAGCTTAGTATTCACTGTGGCCTGCAGATGAATAAAAGATATATGAACATTCAAAGAGAGCAGATAGGATTCTTCTGTTTATAAATGCACCCCCTAAATGTGAACAGCTGTAACTCAGTATGATTTTAGTTTTTATTAGCAGCTTTGACATAATTTACTTCAATTTAATTGAATGTGCAGTTTGGAATATGTTAAAATGAGGAAAATATGTATATTAAAATATCTTGTGTATGAGACTACTGAAGTTTAAAATAAGAAAAGAATGGTGGGCTGTGTAAACAGAAGACATTACTGGTCATAGACCCTCCCGGTTCTCTGCATGCCAATCCCAAACTTCATTTAGCAGAAAGCATGGCTCTGTGCTAAAGAGTATCACAGCTGGGAATATTTGCTGCAGTATGTCACCTACGATGTTTCGCTGTGAAAAATGAGACTTCAAAATGTACTTGTTCAAAATTTATCAATTTCTGCTCCTAAAAGTTCTCTTTGGAGGGAAGATAAAATAATTTATTTAAAGAAAATCCATGATAAAACCAAAAGCCCACAAATTTTTAATTAATGATATGCATTCTTTCAGTAAAAAAAATGTTTTTATAATATTTAAAATAAAGCTTTGAATATTTTATTAAGAACCCTTTAAAAAATGTTGCAGTTTTCTTCTTTTTCAGAGGTGAAACATGAAAGATAATGATTTTGATTTGCATGACATACTATATTTAAAATAATTAAGTTTCTAACTATTGCATCCACCGGTGAGTTAAGACATTGCTGCACTTCACTCCTTGTATGTGAATCTCTGGAGTGCAATTATAAATACATATTTGTGTTGGACTAAACACAAATCAGCAAGACCACTTTATCCTGATGTGTTTCTTTTGCAGCTTCACCAGTTCTTTTGTTCTTGGACAATTCTTTTTGTTAGAAACTAAAACTCTTTAAGTCAGGCCTACACTAAAGGATTCCCCAAAATCCTGGAAGGCTACTTTCTAATGTGATTTGCTTATGCACAATTTTATCTAAATGGTACAACTGCCAGATGGAAAGAGTGCAAATAAAAAATTATATGCAGGTCTTATATTTTATGGTGACACCTTTGAATATGACAATTTCCTGCTAAAGGGAAGTTTCTGACATGGACACAGAAATTTTATACCATCATGTTTTAAAAAATGTGTGAGATATCTCTTTCACCAGCAAAGTAGGAAATCTAAACTACAATGTATTAAAACACAGATTAAATTAAAGCATAATGTATTAAAACACAAAAAAAATTGAGAATGATTACAGGAACATCTCAATTTTTTTTGCAGATGCTTACATAAAGATTTATGCAATTTTATTCTGGCCAAGAAGACAACAATTTTTTTTAAATTAAAAATTTCAGAGATATTTTCTTTTGACTGGGACTATTCTTTGCTTTTCAGTAAGGTAGAAAATAAAGTTAGATTATGTGACTATGTCACAAAACAAATTCAACATGATTTAATTCTGAATAGGGGATGCCTGTGTATATATACTTTCCTCAATTTTGTTCCACTTCTTTTCCATTTTGGTGACTATATATTTCTTTCATGATGCACAATCCAATTTCTGGAGAACATTAAATAATAACTTACTGTTGACACTAAATTACTAAAAATGACAATATAATTATCTTGTTCTGATTCTTGTATGCTAGGTTTTTTATTATTCTCTTCATATCACTTTATTTCATTTTCCCTAAGCTAATATTTACATTGTACTCCATCCAAAATGTCTTTCACACAGATCTAGCTGATAAAGAGTAATTGGTTATGTGATATTACAGTCCATACAACGTAAAATACTACTTTTTTCAGAAAATAATCTTAACACCTTAAAAATTATACCCTTTAGATAATCATTGGACCACACTGGCTTGGACAGAAGTTCATTGCACTGCAAAATACAATGCATCTTTTTGTTTGTTTTTATTTTAATTCATTTGACTTTCTGGCTAAAGACAGTATTTTCTATAGGGTAAGCTGAGCCACCAGCATTTTCATGAGACTAAACAGAAAAAATTTGTATTTTCCATCAAGATTTCAATAAAACCAACAGTCAGTAACAGCTGGTAAGGCTCTAGTCTTCAGATTGTGTTGGAAATACACATAAGAGTTTGCAGCAAGAGAGGACATGCCTTCTTGCATTTCACAAAAATTTACTAAAATTATATTTATACAATTGTCTCTTCATCAATAAAAATAAATCTGTTCAGATGTAAAGAGACAGAAAAATAAAATTTTGTTAGGCATTCAGCATAAAACTGAATAAAACAGCCTTAAATCAAGTGAGTGCACTAAGATCAACCTGTAGTTTAGGTGGAAAATATACACTAAACCCAAATACTGTTTTAGCACCTTTTGCAGATACTCTCTGTTTCTTCTCAAAACTGCCAGTTATAACACTTGCAATTTTAACATGCACTCAGCCAATAAAGCAAAACTGAATGGCAACAGAAAAGCTGACTTTGACACCTCCCTGCCACCAAAAACAGAGTTAAACACACACATACACATTCCTATGTCAAAAACTTCTTATTTTCAGACCACTTTCAATTGACACAACCCCTTAGTGGTTCTTAAAAGTATCAACTTAAAAGACATCCCAACTCTGCCATGTAATTTTCACTGTGCAGCAGAACTGACTCGAGACTCAACCAACAGATTTACCTTCTTTTTGCCATACACCAATCTTCCACAATTCCTCACTGAGGATTACATTAGGATTAATGGAGATTTTGATGAAATGTTTTCTGCTTTCTGGGTTCCTTTACATTGCTCTCTAAACTTTATTATAAATCTTAACTGAAAAGGGAAAAATCTGAGCATGGTTTTTGCCAACCCAACCACATTAGTCCTCTCATTTTCATTTCCAATACAGTCCTATTCACATTTTAACATTTGTCTATTGCACTGCAACTCCCATTTATAACCAGGCATCCAACAACAAGCATGAAGTAGCACAAATGTTTAGACAGCAAATGTATAGAGCAATCTACTAACAATTTTTTTCACCAGTATATTCAGTTTGTTTATCATGACCCCAGGAACAAAGAACTATTCAATGATTTTCCAAAATAATAGGCAAAACAGATGATATAGCTCATAAAAACCCCCAACCTGAGGCATTTCCTGAATAACCTATTTCAGTGGATGCACAAGTAGTATTGCAAATATTTGCTTTTGTATATTTTGCATTTCTAATTTCAATAGGTCTCTTCCAAACACTCAAGCTGATTTTGAACATTTTCTGTTTATAAAAAAACCCAAAAAGACCACAACCAAACAGACAACCCCCTCCAAACAAATAAACAAACCAAAAAACTCCTACCAAAACCCAACCAAACAAAACCCATGAACAAGAAAACAACAAAAAAGGTAAAATACCTACCCCTATGTTATACCTACAAAGTTAAAAAGGGCTAATTCTTTCTTTTGAAGACATTAAAGTAAAAATACTTCATAGGTGGTATAGATTTTAGAAGGGTTCCTCTGCTATGAAATGAGATGTTTGCAAATGGAGCAAATCTTCACTGCCTGGAAGAGGTTCCATCATGACTTTGCTCTCATGGGAAATATTGAGCATCTTCAAGAGCACCGTGGAAGAAAAGCCCTGCACTTTTATGAGCAAGATTTTTCAGTGCAGTGGATGGCATGAGTGGGAGTAGATCAAGTGTTTTGCTTTGGGCTAAAGTCACAGAAGAAAACAGTGAGTAAATTTTGGAATGAGACTCCAAAGGTTATTTTAATATTAGCTAAAATTCTTTGCACTGGAGGATCCTCCACTTTCTCAGGCCAAGAACAACTCTAGTGCTCTTCCATGCATCAGTGCCTTCCTACAGCACTGAGTTAGTCCAAACCACACCAAACCACTCCCAGTTTGGAAACTGTCAAAACTATGGGGATGCACACTCTGATCCATCCCCAGACTCCATGCTGGTAGCATAGATTACTTGGAAAAACACAGCAACCACCCGAACCTCATCTACAGTATGATCTCTAACATCACTGATAACAGAGGTAAGCCCACAAGGAAATTCTCTAACAGAGGTTACCTGTAAATCAGCATAAATCTTCAGCATGAAGAACTACAAAATACAGCATTAAAAGAGTTCATTCATTCATTACACAAGCAAAAGAAAAAAAAAAATCTGTAAGGAACTACTGCGCTAGCATAAAGACACCTTCATGTTTCTACACAATATTGATGATTATAGAGAAACTCCTGCCACAGATAAAATTACATGTGTCACTAAACAAGCAGAAATGAACAAGAGATTAGAAGAACAAAACACTCAGGTTTTAATATGATACAGCAATGTTACGAAACTGCAATAACAGAAACACTAAATAGCCTGAAATGACAGGGCCCAGTAGATTTACAAGGTAAAAAAACAAAGCATGTTTCTCTCAAGTTTGCTTATCTGCCTGGGCTCAGGTTAACTAAGCTACCAGAAGCAACCCAGATGAAGCAGTGGGAAAGCTCTGCTTGACTAAGTTACTCCCAGGAGCTCCATGTTTTAACTTCCAGATTGCTTCCACTCCCCTTCAGCTGCCCCACACCCTTCAGGGTAATACAGATTTGGCCACACCAAATAGGAAGCACTGTGCCACTTTCACTGAAATAAAAGCATTCTGGTCAAAAGTAAGAGCAAATGACTGGTACCTGTATTATGCAAATGGCAGAAATAATTTATCATATGTTTTTCCTATTATGTGATAATTTTCAGGGAAAAATAACCATACCACAAGTAGTTGCCCCTACTTTTTCAATATTTTAGTTGTTTTAGTAATATTGTCTTCTATTATACTGAAAAACTTACAGTACTTGCACATATCTAAGCAGATAAAACACCATATATTTGAGATTTTTTGTTTATTTTGATTTATGTTAATTAAACATCTTCAACAGGATGCAATGAAAATTACTTAGCTCCAAGCTATAATGATTTCTTTTCAGAAGAAGAGCAATAATAAACTCTGTCAATGCTTTCACCAAAACTTGCCATTAAAATATGCAGAAAAATGTTTGCAAGGAAGAAAGAGCATCAAGGGACAGAAGAGAACCACAAACAGACACATAAATTTGCAGCTTTTAATAGGCAGTGCGGATTCCTATTTTCATATTTTAAGTATCCTCACCCCTGACTGAGCACAAAGAATGGGAGCGACAGGGCAGATGTAGCAGTATCAGTAACAAAAGTAACACCAGCCAGATCTCACGGCCTCCCTTTGACTGACAGTTCACTTACCTGCCTCCCCTTCTTTTTTTTCCCTTTCATCAGTAACCACAAAATGTATTACATGTTCTGTATCACGTGTTTTGCTGGAGCCTAAGCGCACACAGGCAACAAACAATTTCCCTGATGATATTACACAGTGCAGGCTAAATGAGAGGCCTTTGTGATATTCCTGAAACTTAATTTGTGCAGCTTGTGAACCATGCAGCGGCACATGGCGCTGGCAGGGCTGCTCAGCTCCTGACTTAATTCCATCCCAATCCCCTGCCTGTGATTACATATTCCTGTGTGCTGCATCCCAGGGTTAGGTACTTTTAAAGGTTACACTAACAATACCTGTTAAGGAGTTAGCATCCTAGCTCAATGATGCCAGCTAAAAGAATGGGCAAGACTCTTGTTTAAACTGATTTCATATATATACATTTTTGTTTTGATTTTGATTTCATTAGAACAGGTACCAAGTATACAACAAAGTATATAAAACCTGAGGGGGGAAAAAAACAATGTCACGACCACAATGTTTTGCCACAATTATGAACATCTTTATAAAGCTTTACTAGACATACAGATTCTTTAGGTTTGATCATTGAAAGCAAAAGTCAAAAAATGTAGTACATAATATAGATATGTATGTGTGTGGGCACAGATATGTGTGCATTTAAAGAGAGAGATCTTCCTTCAAAAATATATTTTGCTTTTTTTAAAAATTAACCCTGTGGCTCCTGTAAGAAATACAGCATAATTATTATGCATAAAAATTAATTATCTACTAAAGTTTAATTTCCATCTCCTAGAATTTTTGTGAGATAATAATCTCAAATATCTATTAAAATTTTTTAAAGGATATTAATGATTCTTTCATGTTATTAGATTTATATCCCTCTACACATTTGTATGACCTACTACTGAAGTAAGTAGTCTATAACACACACCAGAAGGAGCAATGATTTTTCCTTTTGTATAGGTGTGTGTCTTAGAGAGGTATCAAGAAATTTGGCATCCATATCTATCCAGAAATTCAACTCTTCTGTGCTAACAGAGAGCAGTCAATAATTGAGACTGTCACAAACTAATATAAAGACATACATATTTGCTGGTCCCATCATGGGGTTATTGTTTTTTGTTTCTGCATTCATTTCATGCCTTTTTCTTTCTGTTCTTTAAGTGCTGAATTGTTGCTTTTCAAGCAAGATGCTGCTCTTGGTATCCTATGGGAAGTAAAGTGAGAGAGAAAAGATACAGTCACCTCCTTATCTACCTGTCCTCTGTACTTTTCCAGCCCATCTGACTTTTAACATCCTTTACAGTAATTTTTGTTACAGGTTGACATTTCAGTGGCATTTCACTGCCCCAAAAATATTTAATTTATTACCAAAGACTCTACCATTTGTCAATCAGAATTTTTTCTGTGCTATTAACAATGATTACAAGAAGCAGCAAGTACAAAGTCTGCCTGAAAACAGAGGAAGCTTGGCTAAACCAGAGCTTATAGTCCAGTACTGCAGCCAGTGAAGCTTGCAAGAATTTTACTTTTTCTGACAAAGCAAAAACAGGATAATATTAATGATTTCTTAGAATTTTAAATTTAATTAAGGTAATTATGTTTAAAAATAGGAAAGAGAATTACTGTCTGGATTCTTCAATGAGCAAGATAAATATGAGGATGGATAAAAAAATACTTTAACTAAAGAGAAACTGCTGCATCAGGTGGGGTGGATCTCAAGAAAGATAAAACCAGAATAAGTTACTGGCATGGGAATTTCCTAAGAAGAAACAGTTTTCCTGAGAAGATTTTAACGAATAATCTCCAGTTTTAGATTTGAAATAAGGCCTCCTCTGCTTAAAATAGAAAAAGGACAGAGAGCTCCTAGAGTGTCTGATACACATTTAATTCCCCAGAAAGAAGGTTGTGTAATGCAGAATTATGACAGTTTCATACACAGTTTAATTATGATACAGACAATTCAAAATTATGGATTTACAAATCTCTAACTATGGAAAAGTTAGAAGGTGCAAGGTCAATGGGGAAAGTCATTAATTTAGCAGTCAACTGTTTAAGGAAGAGTAATCAAAAGAGATATTTAAGGGATCTTTATAAAAAGAACCAGACTAATGACAAACCAAGGATGATGCATTGACAAAAGACATATCAGCTGATAACTAAGTGCTGTGCTACTTTACCAAAAGAAAAATCTATTATTTTTGTGTTTAAATGTTTGCATACATATTAAATGTCATTCAAATATATCAAAATCTTTTATACACTCTTTTAAATTGATTTTAAAAGGACAACATTTCATCTCATTACAGTCCATTTTTTTTTTTCTTAACTTTGTTCATAGCAAAGGTGAGATAAAAACCAAACCAACAAGTCAGATAAGTGTGTTACAAAGTTGTCTGGATAGAGCTGTCCGTCTCTAAAAAGTAATGGAGATATGTTAAAAACAGCCTACAGCAGGTCCCACAATATCATGGATACATTTGAAAAGCAAACAATAAGCCAACTAATTATCTATATCATAGGGGGTTTGATTGAATAGTTGTTTGGGGTTGTTTTGTGGGGGGTTTTGGTTTTTGGGCTTTTTGGGGTTTTTTTGGGTTTTTTTTTTTGGTCAATGATTGTTTCGGTTGGTTTTGTTTTGAACAAAACCCAAACCTTCAGGCTACAGGTCATCAAAGTTCTTTTTCCTCTTCTGACTGAAGCATAAAAGAGTCTTAGGGTCATGCCATACCAACAAAATTAAATACAATCTACATACACAGATATTGATAGTAAGCTACAGACTTGATGACAAAAAAAGATCAGAAAATTTGAACACCCATTAGTTCCCACTTTCCAAGGTTCTTTTATGAAATTTGGAAAGTAACAGACCAGCAGCATTTACTATAGGACATCCTTATAGATAACTAGCAACTGAAAGGAGAATAAATTCAAGGTAATTTTGATGCCCAAGTCACATAAATACTCTGCAATAGTTACCATTTAAAAGAAATTGGATTTTCTGCTTCACAGGAAACACTGATGCTTCATATTAGTTTCCATCAGTTATTGGAATAAATGGATACACATATGCATTTATATATACATAATTATGTATTTATCTACCAAAAATTTAGAATTCTGGATAACAATAAAATTCAAGAAACATTTGATTGAAAAGGAGTGATGCACTAAGGTTATTATTTTAGACCAATAATTTTTCAAAGTAAAAAATATTTTATTTTACTCTATTATTTAATTTTTTTTCAACTATAGTGACTCCTGGGTATTCTCAATCTATTTTCAACAGAGTATGCTTGAGACCCTCCCTGGGTGGAAAACCTTTGGTCATGTATTTCCTTTAAACAGTTAACAGAACAGTCTGCCTTAGAGTAGTCATCTTCTTTAACACCTCCAATATTTCTGAGAGGTCCATTCCATATCCTCAGTGACAGCACTTTTGGTTTAAATTTATCCAAAACAATTCTTGTCCTTAGCTTATGTCATTTCTCCCATCCTCATTTAAAGAGAACTTGGTCTTGCTTTAGCTTTGATAAATAAGGTATGCTTTCAGCCTTGCCTTGTAAAATAGCTTCTTTAGTTTCTTGCTGATCTTTCTTTGCCCTCATTCCGGCCCAAAGTCATCACTCTTGTGTTTGTTTTCTTCAAAAACTGCATGCAATATCTCAAATAACTCTCATAAGGGTTTTTTCTCCAACAGAATCCCAGTGTATCTCACCATCATATTTTTTATTTCCCTAAGGAAAATTTTATTTTTGCAGACTCTTCAGCCTATATCAGAGGGTCATTATAGAAAATTATTCTTCAGCCTAGGAAACAGAAAAGGTTCTGGTCTTCAGGTTTGCTTAAAAGATAAACATCTATTTCATTCATTGTTATACTTAACCACTCTCAGACTCTCAGCCAGTGGAGAGATCAGTTATTTTAGATGCGTCTGAATGTTGTATCATAATAATAACATCAGCCTATGCAGATGTGCTTTTAGTGGGGGTGAAGGAGGGAATGGTTCGGCTATAAACCTGTCACAGAACACATTCAGGTTCCACACTGGTGACATCGTGCTCCGAACAATCCTTTAAAATTCATCCCTCTTGCTGCAATTACTTTTTACTTAAAAAAAAGGACAAAAACAAACAAACAAACAAACAAAAAATACTAATTCCCCCCTTCCCTCAGAACCATATAAACAATAAAGACAAAGGCACCTGGAAACAGAGAGCTAAAATTAGGGCACACTGGGGGGACTGTCTGGATCCTGAATAGTCAGGTCCAGAGGACATCCATCCTGTCTCAACCACTGCTTAGAGAAGTGCATCAAGAGAGGAATCAGAGAAGAAGAACCCCCTGTAAGTGTTTATAACCACAGACTCCTTATAACAAACTGTCTTTGTTCCCAGCACTATTATATGGTCCACAGAAAAGCTGATTAAGTGAATGCAAAACCCAATTCCCACCCTTTTATTCACAACAATAGACAGTAGAAATAGATCTAAGTAATGAAAGAGTGAAACCTGTACTTGCTGCACCAGGTACAGTTCATGATTTGTGGGGATTTTTTTCCAAATGTCCTTTATTTTAATTGAAAATTTGTCCCCTACACATCCAAAAAGTGGACTTCTGAAATCATTTAACTTCAGAATAAACCTTTCTTACATATCAGTTTGCAGCTCTGGAGGAGAATTTGTCAAATCATCCTAGAAAAGTTTTTTCAAGACCAATTTCATGCAGTTGCCTGAAGGGCAGAGATAGAGCAGAGGTAGAGTTCTTCAACAGATCAGATGTTTGAACATTCACACAGAAGTGCAAAGTCAGGGGATAATCACTGCCCTGCTTGAGAACTGCTTTCAAGAGACCATTTTAAGCACTATCACAGGAGCTAAGAAAAAGAAGTCAGGAGATGACTAGACATCCCAATTGCTCATTGTCACTGTTTCACTTAGGAAAGATAATGAAGATGTTCATTCCAGGAGGGATATCGTCCCATAGGAGTACACTTAATGTCTTGACCAGCCGACTAGAAAGTCATCCTAGAGTATCTTCAGGTTATGTAAGTTATTTATAAAAAATTAATTGCTCCATTATAACTAAACACACACCTGTAAGTTCTCTTAGGAGAGAAGGCATTCCGTTCAAGCTATTAATTTTCTGATCAGTACAAGGAATTTCACCCAAGGGCTTGAACCAGAAATAAACATTTTCTTTTGCATCATACTCTTGTGATTCCAAAAGCAGCCCATGTTGGCAGATCACATTTTGCCTACCTAGAATTGTAAATGCTTTCAAATTCCGGCAGTCCAAACCTCTGCTTAAGCTTTCTACAGTCCAGTTACCAGCCTGAAAAGTTATACTCACTTCTGTTCACCTTCCCTTCATCCTCTTTTCATTCCATTCTTTACTTATGCCTAAGATCTCCATCAAAACATGTATTAAATAAGTTAAAAGGTTAGAGATGAAAGAAGAGGAAAAAAAACTAGAAGATTACTGGGAAAAGAAAAGCTATGAACAGAGAGTAAAGCTAAGAGCAAGTGGGAAGTGTGGAGAGGAACAGTGAAATTAAGAGGAGTGTTTGATGATCAGCTTAGTGGAACAGGGCTGTAGGGAGATGAATGAGTGACAGAAATTAAGACAACATCCAAATAGACGACTAGGTGACAGCAAATGGGCAGAAAGACTCTAAACACAACAAACTATCATAGACAGAGTTAGCAACAAAGAAAACAAGATTCCCAAATAATTCCCTTTTTAAATGCTAAGCATATGCAAGTTTAAATACAGAACCGCATATATATAGTTATGAGGCAGATGGGATCAGGGGAAATCAGCAATGACCCACACAGTTGGAGACCATACCAATGACATTTTTTTGACATCATGCATCCATGAGGTGTTACACTGCCAAGCACACAACCTGAATACTTTCAGAAGTGAAAGCTTTGCAGAGCAAGTGCTGTGTCTTCTCACCCACTGCTGCTGCAATGGGAGTGTAGGTGCTGCTGCCTGGGACACATGGCATTGCAGCCACCTTGCAGAGGAGAAGATTTTCTGATGATATTTCTCTTTCTTTCATAAAACTAATATATTGACTACCCCTGCAAACAGGAGAAAGAAATTGATCTTTACAGCAGTAGGTGGCTCAGCTGGCAAACAGCAGTGGTGTCTCCTTTGATGATTTTGAAGAATCCCGCTGACAGGATCCGAAAGCTGGTTTCCTTAGCAACCACAGATGATGCATGACTGTATTATGTTTGATTCTCCAAGCATCATTTCAGCTCCTCCCTGAGATTTAGTTCTTGTTTGTTTGTCAAGCTTGTGTCTCTGAAAAGCATGTTCCAATGAAAGACTGCGAAAATTAATCCTCCACCCATTTCTCAGTAAAAACATGTATTTTCACTCATAGAGATTTACACTTTCAATCAAGCAAATGAGATTGGGCCCCTCTCCAGATTTCATTGCCAGGACAAGTAAAGTTCCTCCCAGGAGGGATGAAAGAGAATTTGTCACAAGAGCAAAAGTTAACCACTGCAGCCCACCAGGTGGAGGTGACCGACTGGGGAAGGAAAGACAGATTATTATTGATCCTGCATAAAGTGGAAAATGGAATATACAGTGTGGTTTTGCAATCTAGGTTGAAAAACAAAGCAGAAGAACCGCTCAGGGTGTGCTTTTGGCCATGGAATAGGGGACCTAATTAGCCATTAAGAGGGCATTGTGATAAAAAGAGAATATAAATATTAATGAATATCAGATAACCCTCTAGGATACAAATAAAAGTATGATGCTGGAGAAAGATAATTTCATAGAAGCAAATCAATTTTAATGCAATGAATATTGCACTTGCAAATGTTCAAAAGAAGGGTGTATTAAAATTGGGCATAAAGAATTCTTTACCATTTATAACACAGATGAAAATATTACAAAGCAAATGTAGAGGATGGGTAATATTAACAGCGACCAGCCCTGACTTCAAGGATAATGAAAGACAGTACATATTAATTCAAGTACTCACACCTGGAGACTTTGACCTGGCAATTTAGAAAGCACAGAAAGAAAAAAATATCTTAAGAGAAGCCAACTTCTGTAGCCATGTTTTTCCTTTTTGAGGCTTTTGTTGGTTTCCCCCTTCTCCCCTCTACAAGCACCTGAATTAGCTCATTCTAGGCCTTATGCCTCCTGCAGGACTGACCACTTACTTTGCTAAGAGGGCACACTACTGCCTCCTGGTCAGCATGGGAGGCACCAGGGTGCCAAGCTGAATTTCAGCAGATCAGCCTCTAGCCTGCAATGGCTCCACTTATTCCACTCCAGGTGCAGGACCTGTTGAAAGTTGTGACCAAACCCCTCTGCCTATTTTTCCAATCTCTGAAGACACCTTTGAAGGGCTGCAAAACCATCTAGGAGCCCTATCAAGAATTAATCCCAGCTTAGGGTCATCTGCAAGCTTGCTGAGAGTGCTCTCTGTCCATTCATTCACTCATTAATTAGGATATTGAGCAACATTAGACCCAGTATTGACCACCAGAGGATTCATCCAGTTATTGGTCTAGAGCCGGGCTTAGTACAAACAATTCCAGTCCTTTCAGCCAAGCAGTTCAGTCAGTTTTCAGTGGCACTTCACTGCCATTTACCCAGTCCATACTCCACTGGTTTATCAGTTTTGATATCATAGGAGACAGGTCTGAAGTCAAGATAAAAAATGTCCTTGGTTCTCCCCTCATCCACCCACTCTGTCGTCTGATTGTAGAATGAAATGTTTAGACACAATTTCCCTTATGTTAATGTTCCATGTTGCCTACTTCCAATCACCTTCTTGTTTTTTTCATGTGTCTGGAAATGGTATCCAGAATATTTTTCTCCATCATCTTCTCAAGGATCAAGGCAAGGCTGACCAGCCTGTACCACCTCAGATCCTCCTCTTTTCCCCTGTGAGTGGCCTCACAGTGAAATTGAACAGCTCCCTCAGCTTTTGCTGGGTACATCCTCCATAGCTCCAGCCTGCTTCAGCATTCCTGAATCTGATTCTCCTGCTGCAAGAACAAATCTTCCACACTCAGCTTTTCCACAGCTCCTGGAGAGCCAGAACTCAGAAGTCTTAACAAAATAGGCCAACATGAAGATGTTATTGAGTACCTTGGTCTTTTTCCGAGGGCTC
This sequence comes from Motacilla alba alba, assembly GCF_015832195.1. Lineage (NCBI taxonomy): Eukaryota > Metazoa > Chordata > Aves > Passeriformes > Motacillidae > Motacilla > Motacilla alba. The sequence goes on along the minus strand of NC_052016.1, from coordinate 21,800,342 downwards.
TGTTACCAAGTCCCCTGCTTCATCCAGCAGTATGTCCATATTTTCCTTGGCTTTCCTTTTGTTGTTGAAATACCTCTATGGAATCCTCCAGGTAGACCTTCTGGCCAGATTGAACTTCAGGTGGATTTAAGCTTTCTTGGTCCTGTCCTTCTAGACTAACACAGTGTGCCTGTACTTCTATGTCACTAACACCAATTGTATGCTTTCTTTGTCAGGGTCTCAGCTTATTCCTGTAGGCCTGCTCAGATCTTTGCCTGACTTCCTGCACAGGGAGTAGACCATTCTTGAGATTGGAGCACATGGCTTTGGAAAATCATCCAGCTCTCCTAGTCTCCTCCACAGAACCATATCTTACAATATCCTTCCAAGCACATCCTGGACAGGCCCAGATCTGTTCTTCTGAAGGACAACACCTTGATCCTCCTTTTTGCCACCTTTCAGGATCATACTATATCATATGCACAGCAGCCAAGGTTCCTGCACCTAACCATCAGATCCTTAAACAATTCTTTTCATTGCATCCTGAATCCCCACATGGCAATTCCTATGAAGGGGTGGAAACACTTCCTTTCATGAGGCCCCACTGTCAGCAAGGCCAGGCTTATTAAGAGAACACATTCCTTAAGCCTCCTTGTTGTTGAAGTCCTTCCCTGTTTAGAGGCCAAAATCCATCAAAGTTCAGGTATTTCCGTGATGCAGTAAAATATAATCCTGTGGTTTAGGTACTTCATTCATCAGTGCTTTTATCCTTATCAGTGTGTTTAATAAGTATTGAAGGTCTTTTCTTCCATGAATTTCTCTAATTGCTATTAAACCAATTTATACTTTGGCATTCACAGCATCCTTTGGCAAGGAATTCTATAGCTTAATTAAGCATGGTTTAAAGCAGCACTTCTATTTATTCTTAAACTCTCTCATTATTTAATTTTGTGCTTTCCAGTTCTTGTTTTATAATAAATCATGAATGATCATTCTTCATAATTTCTTCCATGATTTTGGATATAGTTACTTAATTATACTCCCTCAGATCTCTATCCAAGAAAAAAGCTACTACTTTTAAGCATCCTTTCAATCTTTACAGTCTCTCTTGCAGCTCTTCCATACCTCTGGTAATCTTTATATCCCTTCTTCTTACTTCTCCCAAATTATTATGTTACCTTTGAGATGAGAGGATCAGAACATGTAACATCCAAGATTTAAACACACCAGAAAGATGTTGACTTACAGTAGTGCTTCTTATTTTCCTTTTTTCTATCATCTGTCCCAGAAAATTCCTACACACTTTTTGAGCACAGAATTTGTCTTTAGGGGTAATAGGGTTTTGGGTTTTGTTTTTGGTTTGGTGGGTATTTTTTTTTGGTTTTTTTTTTTTTTGTTTGTTTTTTTTTAGAGAGAGAGGAAGGTTAGTGCAGAGTTTCTCAATAATATTGTAATATTGTAACTAGTTTTTATCTGATCTGACTTTCACCTACCCTGAATTTCATCTGCTGTTTCTGACTCAATCATAATTGGATAGTGAAATCACTCTGCAGGTCCTCAAAGTTGGGTTTTGGTTTTACTCTACAGTATAATTTTGTATTATCTAGGATTTGTTACCTAATATTTTGTCATTTTACCAAATAATTTATGAAAAATTGAAGAGGACTTTAAGCTTCCCTGTATTTACTTGTTGAGTAGGAGTAATTTGGAACTGTGTTAATTTGTCATCTTGTACTGTTTTGCTGCCTTTACAATATCAAGATTTTATTACTGACCATTTTATCACTGGCATTTGGGAAAAGCCCCTCCTTTCTGTATGATCTCTCATTAAAAAAATGAAAATGAAACAAAAAGAAAAGAAAAGAAAAGAAAAGAAAAGAAAAGAAAAGAAAAGAAAAGAAAAGAAAAGAAAAGAAAAGAAAAGAAAAGAAAAGAAAAGAAAAGAAAAGAAAAGAAAAGAAAAGAAAAGAAAAGAAAAGAAAAGAAAGAAAAGAAAAGAAAAGAGGTAATTTATTTTAGTAGGAAACTTTCTTCCCTATACCCTATATCACATTTTTTCTTTTTTAATTTTTTCTTTTTTTTTTCTGTCTGGAAACTATACTCAGGAATCTTATCTACTCCTTCACAGATTAAACTTTGTGCCCAAAAACTCTCAAGTCTCTCCTCTCTCTTATTTTCTCAGTGGAGCATTGGTTCATGGCATCTACACCTTACTCAAGAGGAAGAATTCACATGGTATTCAGTTAACCTGAGGATATATAGTGAAACAATGAATAATCAAACTCTCCCACTACCATAGCACCATTCTCAGTTAAACTCTGACTCTCCCATAGGGTATTCTCAGTTATAAATCCACGAGCCTCTTACCTGGTGCAAACTTTGCTTGCACTATCCTTTTTGTCTTGATGCTATATCTGCATCAAATGGTCTTTGTTTCTGCCAGCTTAGAAGTGGTCTGTGTTGTAACTCTGTATGCTTAAAACACACCAGCTTGTTTTCCTGGGCTCCTGTTAGTGAACAACCCTGGCACAAGAATCAATATTTCATGAAGATCACCTCATGCACCCAGTGCTATTCATGGATTCACAGAATCATTAAAGTTGGAAAACACCTCCAAGGTCATCAAGTCCAACTTTTGACTGATCACCACCTTGTCCACTATAGCACGAAGTGTCACATCCAGTGGTTTCTTAAACACCTCCAGGGACGGTAACTCCACCACCTCCCTGGGCAGCCTATTCCAGTGCCTGACCACCCTTTCTGTGTCTCACTCATGTCTGACTTGTACCTCCCTAGGCACTTCTTGAGGCCATTTCCTTTTGTCCTGTCACTGGTTGCCTGGGAGGAATCCAACCCAAACCTTGCTACAACCTCCTTTCAATCCATTAACCTTCATGACAGGTAACCAGTCCCCTGGTTATGCTCCATGCAGAAAACTCTGAGACTTCCTTTCCTCCACCTCAGATTGTTACACCCCCATCACACAAAACTAGGACTAAACCAAGGTTATTTTTCTCTGGGTAGACGCAAAGGAGAAAATCCAACCAAATATTCTCAAGAGGTGAAAACACACAAAATTTTACTGGAAAACTTTAGAAAATTAAGTAACATTAAGGAATAAATACAAAATAACATCATTTATCCCAGCATAGAGTTAGCGCATTGAACATAGAAAACCTTTAAACCCATTTGATGCTACATTCTGTGAGAAGAGAGAGGAAGAAGAAGAAAGTGAGAAAAACAGAAAGGAAAGACAGCAAACAGACATAGCTACCACCTCCTGGGTTGCAGAAATGTAAGGCTCCAAGATGAAGATAGGGTTAAAGGACAGCGTGTTTGCCTGGGGGTGATCATTCTTAAACCTTTCTGGCCCACATTGAGCCTTCCTCCCAGGAGGGACCTCTGGTTCTTGGCCCCTCAGGGAATGGGTTGGGCAAAACTGGGGCTGCCTTAAGTGTGTCATGATTGACTGACACTGCAGGGCTGGGGAGTATGGGGAACAGGGCACTATCTCACCACAGCAAGGCCTGACCCACTCCCTACCATACTTTCCAAGTCCCCAAGATGTCTTGAAACAGATTACCTTTTCCAGACTCTGACACAGACGCATACACTTTTTTTTTTCCAAATTCTATTTGGATTTTCTTCTACATTTCAGTTTGGAAGAGACAGAGTAAAGAGCTAACTGAAAAGCATAGGGTAATTTTTTTATTCTTCTTTTAAACCGCCCAGTTTCATCTTTCTTCTGCCTCCTCCTCTCCCTCCAAAGGTTAGTACTTCTGGACTCCACAAGTTTCTCCTCCTCAACTCTCCTAAGCCTTGGCTTACTCCACAAACATAGTTATATTAGTGCTAGGGTTTTACCAGTTCATGAGCTTTCTATCCAGCAGGCTCCACAGCCACTCTGCTAAGACTTGTGGTTGCAACTATGAGACAACATTATTCTTTTCTTCATGCACTCAGATTTAGAACTAAATGTATTTACATTCAGGAATACACTTAGTAGTGATGTATCCTTAAAACAGGACAGTAGGTATGATCAGGTACAAATCATACATCAGGTACAGATCCATGCATTTTACTACAAAGTGAGAAAACAAACTTCTGACTGCATGCTGAAGTACCTCATGCCATTTATTCCACTTCAATACTGAAGAAACTTTAAATGTTAGAAAACAAAATTTCATCCTGTTTACCAGCATCTCAATTGCATCCCAAACACCAGCTATACAATGAATCATCACAGCAGCCTTGCATTCCCAGAAGAGCTGTCACAAAGATAGAAAATAAATGAGTATCTTTGCTGTGATGTGTTGTTGCTCCTGCTGCCCCACTCAATTAGGGAAGAAATCAAAGCACACAAAAAAAAGTCATTAATTCTCACTCCTAATCTCTTTCAATATAAATCACCCTTTTTCAGGCATTGTATAACTTTGTCCTATAGGTTTACACAGTTAACACTAAGTGCATATAAATATAGAGAAGTAATATCACTGCAGTAGAAGTCATCAAATGAGCTTCAAATAACTCTAACAGAAGATTTGCATTTTTCCATTCCTAGTGCCATTGTCAATTTGCATTTTCATTCTCTTCTGTCATTTTTGTTCCTCTATTGACTTTTAAAATCAACATTTTTCTTCCATTGTCTTGAACTTGTTTCAGACTAAATAAGGAAATGCACTTGATCTGTGCCATGCATAATATACAGGCCTCATAAACATCAAAATTTCAAGTTTTCAAAGTTGCAGTGAAACAAGAGAACACTTCAAATACCTGTTTTGACATACTTTCTCATTTTCAGCGACAACACACAGTCTGACAGCCTCAATACACATGAACACCTATTTCAGACTAAAGGGAGAAGATTTTAAGAACTAATTTTGTGCATAAAAAAATTGAAAGCAGGAAACTTAAGAAGATGTCTGCAGAATATTGTTCATGTTTCTAGTTCTTTAATTCCATCAAAATGGAAACTAGTATGAAGTAAATTGTATTTACACAGTAGAGAAAGTAATACGTAATTTAAAAAAATAAAAAAGCATTGTAGAATCTATTGAAAGACGGGTGCAGATGAAGAATAGCACTGTAAGTAACAGTCTCTCTATCTTGATTTTAGCATTTTATGTATCATTTATTTTAATAGATTCTGTGCATGTTTGCTGCCAAAAAATGAATATAGATTTAAAGCTGGTCTCTCTTATCTAATCCACATTAGGATATCTAACACTCAATTCTTTTCAAATCCTGAAACCAATACTATGATAAATACAAACCAACAATTAATGAGATATCTTATAACTTGTTCACTGCAGTTCCCTGGTACTCACCTTTAAATTAAATTAAGAAGAGAGTTGTCTACTAAGAAGGATAATTTTGTTTGGTAAAGGTAATGAGAAAACAAAACAAACAACTTCAGCTGTTCTAGCAAGATATGGAGACCTTACTAATGAATATCAAAGAGCAAAAAGAAAAGAAAAAATTAAAAAGAAATATTTGTGTAGCTGCTGTCTCAGCCAAGTTCAGTAATCCTTTTCCTTTCTATTTTAAAGAGAATTGCATGCTAGCCAATTCATTTTATGAAGAAGGGTAACATCAAAATTGAGTTTTGGACAAACAGGATTAAAAGGTAGCAACAATATTTTACAGTGAAAGAGGATTAGACATTGTAGGAATTATTTTCTAACAAGTTATATAGTCTTCTGGTTGGACTGAGATGTTATTACATGTGTAAATTGTGCATATAAAACTAATGCAAACAATTTATTCGTTGTCAGTCACTGATTTCCATTAGTAAGACATTAAACGTAGCAAAAAAAGTAGCATGGAAGCTTATGGCTAAAGGCTGCAGAGACCAAGGGAGGGAGCATTATAACTTTGTCTCTACTGAGGCAAAAAGGACAAGAGAGCAAAGAAAGAAAAGAAAAGGAAAAAAAAAATCATTCAAAATATGCACAATGACATACTTAAAGAGACACTCAAGGAAGTATTTAAATCTGCATTCAAGACTCAAGACAACTTGTAGAAAGAAAAAGATTAGAGAATCTTCTGGAAGTAACTTGTTCCATTTCTGCCAATTTTGTGTTGACTCTGAAAGAACCAATTTATGGTTTTCCATCAGATTCTCAGGCAGTACTCTAGCAGTAATATTGAGGAGAGTACTGATGAAAAGAGTTGATAAAATAAATAACAAAGGGAAAATTATTTAATTTCTTGAAAAAATGATTATTTTCAGATGGCCTAGAATATTTTTAGAACAAATGTAATAATAGGAGTCTTAACTCATGCCTATGGCTCAATTCAGATGATTTTATTTTTCCTATCAAGGATTAATTAAATCTTTGATTAGGTTAGGTAATTACTTCAGGTAGTTTTCCTAAGACACAGAATAAAGTTATACAACTGATAAAAGAATTAGTTATTTATGGTTAAAGGCCAACTTTTGAAGGCAGTCAGAGGGAAGATCCCAATTACAATGTACAAAAGACATGCACATTCTCCTACACCCAGGTTTGTTTGGGTGGTTACAGCACACCCCAGTTAAAAATTTAGTGCAGTCTGAATGCCTCTTAAATAATAAATAGGGAACATCTTCCTAACAAGAGCTCTGTGTTTTCTGTCTCTTTCTGAGTGAATGATTTGCATTTTCAGCTCCCTTTCCTCATGGTATCTCAGTATCTAGACATCTGAACACAGCTACAGTGAGGACATCTGGGGTTCAACAGTGCCTTCTCCAGAAGTTCAGCTATAAACAATGCAAACAGATTTCCTACTTCATTGCACATTGTTTTAATTTCTTCCCTAAAAAAATGTTTAAAATGTAGTTGGAATGCATTTGTTTAAACTCTTAAGGGTGTAAAAAATAATGCAGACATCTTTTTTGGAAAGTGCCAAAGAATTAGATTACGGTACCTAAATAATGTAAAAGTATATGGTCAGTACATGAAAAAAAAATGGAAACAGATAAAGTTGAGGGGTTTTTTTGTCTTTATTTCCATGGTCTTTCATTTGTAAAAGAAAAAAAAAATAGCCAAAAATTACCTCATGAAATGGAGTCAGGAGTCCGCACTGAAATTATACTATTAATAATAAGACACTCCAGGTTCTGTCTAGCTCTATTTCAGATGTTTTACCTGGAAAGGATTTGAGAAGTCATTTTTGGATAGACAGAATAGCACAGGGATGCACCAAGAAACAAGGATTATTAACTGAACTAATGATTTTGTAGACTTTAGGGATAAATTAATAAATATATTTTTAAAATTGAAATAAATCTTAACTAACTACCAATTCTTCCGTTGATGATTGCAGCACAAAATGCGTAACAAAAATGAACAGTGAGAGTGGTAAAATATTTTTCTTTTTTCTTGCTCTCCATCATCCAGAAGGATCCTGGAATACCTATTCAAAATAACTTCTTGTCAACTGAAAGGTAATATAGGAATGAGCTTCAAGATTAACTTTTTTTCTGTAGCATCTTAACAAGTCTTATAAATACTAAGTACCTTGACCCTTTGTCTCTTCACTGTAGCAAGATTTAATCTCTGTGATATTCTGAGAAACAAGTTGTCTAAACCACTGTCAATTAAACAGTTTTAAAATAGGTTCATATCTTGCAGAAAACTCATCAACAGGGTAGTTAGCAAAGGTTCACGGTAAAAATAAAGAAAACTAAAGCAAAAAAGTATAATTAATGAAAACAGCCAAATGTCTTTCCTCACTTTAGTCCTTCTCAATGTTTTCATTTATGACTAAGATAATGAAAGACTTTCCCTGAATTCAAAGTCAATATGAATACAGGAGGTAGGAGAAAGGTGCACAATGTGCTTTCACTTTTGCCAGGAAGGATGTGATATAAAAAGTCTCGTCTCCTAATTCTTTTTTTTTTTTAAGAATTGAAGCTACACCCTGAATTATGTATAAGATGTAATTCTGTAATGGGAAAATAAAATTTTTATTAGGCAAGAATAATCAGCCATGCAAACATAAGCACTTTGCAATGGAATAGCTGGTCTGTAGGAAAAGATGTGTGGGTTGTAAAAGGAGATTTATTTGAAGCATGTGGAGACAGGATAACCATACCCAATATGTGCTAAAAGCTTCTATAATAAGAAGTCATCGTATGTGCTCCACATTCACTCAAGATGGGACAAGAAATAAACACATTAAACTGTACTAGGAAACTTTCATTTCCAACGTCAGTTGAAAAGAATTCTAAAATTAGAAATCAATTTAGGTGCTCCTAAATCTCATGCTACTGGTAATTTTAAAGAAAAAAAAAAAGAAAAGGTTGGTTTGGATTTGGCCTTGCCTTGGGGGAGTGAATCAGGGTCAATGACTTCTTGAGGTAACACTGAACCTTATCTTTTAGAATTATCAACTAATCTCTTTGTCCTTAGCCCTGCACATTTCTGTTGGAGACAACTCAATCTTTTGTTTCATTGACAAACAAATCACTATATTTTTCCTACCTATAAACTTACGATGTGCTGAAATACGAGATTAAAATGCCATGTATGTTATTTGTCCTCCTGGTGCATGTTTAATGGCCACTGCCACTAATGTTATGCAACAACATCTTATTATTACAATCTCTTGAGAGCAAAATGCCAAGAACTTTAACGGCTTTAAGCTTAGAATCAGCACAGAGCTGTCATTGCTTCTTCCATCATTTTAATTTTTGTAAAGTATGAGAGAAAATTCTCCTGCCTCATTTGATGTGTGTCATCAACTGCATAATCAGAGCTAACTGCAGTTTTCATACCCTGGAAACCAGCATGTCAGGAACTGAGCTGCAGTCATCAGTTAAATTAGCTCCAAGCATGCTGGGCTGCTATGCTCTCATAGTATTAATTTTTCATAAACAGAAGTTGTTACAAAGAATACAAGCCATTCTAACTCAAAATAATGTCCTATTCTCTTCTTTTTGTTTTAATATTTTTCATTTGTAGCTTGCATGTTCCATTACTTGGAACAACATAAAGCCAGCATAATAGTTTACATGTGAAAGCCCAATATGCCACCTAGCTAGGGTCTTCTTGAAGGGAAATTGAAATTATATGGCATGACTTTTACCTTGTTGATCATATCAACTTTTGTTATATACCCAGTAAAGAAACATTTTTTAATGCTTAATTATGGACATACCAATCAAGACCACAGCTAGAGATAAATAACTCTTACACTTCACGATAAAAAACAGAAAATCATTTATTGGTATATTTATAGATAACTCATTATAAAGCAGGTTTCCAGAAAAAGACATGGGGATCCAATAGACAGCAAACTGAAGAGGAGTTGCCTCTTCACTACCCCTTTGCAATGAGTAAGGTTGTCACCATATTTTTATGAAAATCCTTTGCTAGGATTTTTCTCCTATTCTATCAGAGAAGCCTCAGAAAGGAAATGTAAACAATAACTATCTGATGGCTGTGGAATGTGGTCTGGAGGTTGTTTACCAACAGGTGTATCTTTGATTGGTCTCACATGAATTGTTTTTACTTGATGACCAACCATGGTTCTGCTGTCTTGACTCTCTGCTGAGTCACGAGCTTTTGTTATTCATTCCTTTCTATTCCTTGCTAGTCTTCTGTCTGTATAATTTCTTCTATTATTTTAGTATAGCATTTTTAATATAATATATATCATAATATAATAAATCAGCCTTCTGAAACATGGACTCATGGTTCTCATCTCTTCCCTCATCCTGGGACCCCTCGAACACAGTTACACAAGGTCAAGCACATTCTCTTTTTTTACCAGCAAAAGTGTGACCAGGAGGCCCAGGCAAGTGATTCTCCCCTTCTGTTTCTCTTTATTTAACTAAAAACTTTCTAATATATGTAAGAAACTGACACACTATACTGGAGCATGTTCAGTAGATGACCACCAAGACAAATCATCAGTGCATCTCATGATGTACAAAGGAAGGCAGATACCTTTATTTTTTCATCTTGAAAAGCCTCAAGAGAGAGCTTATTACTCCCTAGAACTCGCCACAACTAGAGCAGGTTGTAAAGAAGCAATCAGTCTCTTCTCAGAGGCATAGAGTGAAAAGAAAAGCAGCAAACGGGCACAAGCTGGATATATCATTTCACTGTGATATTAAATATATATATATATATATATAAAATTAGAGAATGGTTTGGGTTGGAAGGAACCTTTAATTTAATCTAGATCCAACTCCCCTGCCATGGGCTGGGACACCTTCCACTAGGCTCAGAGCTCCATTCAGCCTAGCCTTGAAAACTTCCAGGGGCAGGGCATCCCCATCTTCTCTGTGAAACCTCTTCCATTGCCCCAAAACTCTCACAGTAAAGAAATTATTCTAAATATCTATACTGAACCTACTCTACTCTTAGAATTTGAAGCCATTTCCCCCTTGTCCTGCCACTGCATGTCCTCATAAACAGTCCCTCTCCAGCTCTCTTGTAGCCCTCTTTAGGTACTGGAAGGTGCTCTAAGCTCTTCTGGGAACCTCCTCTTCTCCACCCTGAGCAACTAAACCCTCTCAGCCTGTCCTCATAGGAGAGATGCAGAATGGCAGAATTTGTCCAGAGACACTGTGAATATTCAGTCCATGTAGATTGTCAAAGCTCAGCAGGACAAAATTTATCAACTTGATCAACATGGACCGGCTTTGAGCAGATTTTTGGACTGAAAGTGTCTTCTGCTCCACATTACTCTTTTTTTCTATGCTATATCGTGCTTTTGTTATATGCAATCATGCATATAATATTTTATAATATTTTATTATATGCAATATTTATTACATGCAACCATATGCAATCTTTAACTCCTAGAAGTCTAGGAAAAGATTTCCATAAAATATGTTTAGGAGGAATGTTTGTTTTTGACCATTAGTCCTCAAAAAAGAAAGTTTCTCATTTAGCTCTTCCAGGTAAAACCTGTTCTACTGAAGGGGCATGAGGTGAATTAGTGCATTTCAAAATGCTTTGTCTCTCAGGTTATTCTTGTATTTTCAAGATTTTCTGCCATCATGATGACTTCTGAGCTTCCTATTTCTCCTTTTTTGACTCTTCATTTGATAAAATACCCTAGACTGGGTGAAAACATCTATTGTAACAATTATTTGACTTCCATTCTCTTGAGAACAAAAAAGAAAGGGGATGTATGCCTTCAATTAAGATTTGTTAATGACAATTTCATTACTGATAAACAATGAAAAGTGACAGCATCAGCTTGAAAGAACGTGTTTTTTCAAAAAACCCTCAACCCTGGCATATAATTCATCAGTCACTTCTGAAAATGAGTTATTACAATCAAATATCACTGAATCCAAAAGATTAAATCTAATCTCTGAGAAAAGTTATACACTGGTTTACAAGGTTTGACCTTTCAAAAGTATTCCTACTGCACAGTGGAAAATTATATATATAAATATAAAATTTATACAATTTCTCCAGAGAATCACTTGCACAATACAATAGAAATAGAGTGTATTTAAAGAAAGAATTGAATTTAATATATCTATAATCTTGAGATGAAAATAAACTAAATAAACCACTCTAGTACAAAGTTACTGAAGGTGTCCTGGGCTTCAAACCAGAAATTTTTTATGTGAAATTAAATTTCAGTTTTTTGATTCACACTTTAAAACATAAACATTTGTCAGTGTTGCAGTATTAAACTGTCTTTTTCACTGCCCTAGAAAATGTTATTCTTTTTTTGAATATCACTTGCTGCTTTGCAATTCTCGCCTATCACCCCTGATTTTTAACTGTTTGAAAATCTAAGATATGCAGATGAGAATGTGTGCAGAAATCAAGTAGTGCTGCATGTTTTTTTTTTTAAAAACTCACAGAAATTACCTTCCATCAATAAAATTCTGGAGCTGGTGCAGTTTTCAATGAAATAAAGTTAGCTAGACATGCATGCAAATCTCAGACATCATGAACTGCAGTTCACTGGTAAAAGATTTTGATATAAAACTTGAACTTAATCCACTGAAATATGTAACATTTCCTAAATAGGATTTTCCAAGAAACCTAAGGGATTTAATTTCATGTCTCTCACTGAAACAAGAATGGAACTGTGCTAAAAGAACAAAAGCATAAAACATATTTAGGCACTTGATGATGCAGATACCTTTGAAAGGTGTTTGAGAGACACTGGGGGCTCTCCTGGAAGCTGCACAAAGGACAAGGATTCATAAGAATGCAGATGTAATAGGGAACTGCTACTATCCAACCTAAAAAATCAGATTCTCAAAACATTGATGAGCTGCCACATGAGCCTAAAAATACCTGAAATGTAGCATTGATAACATGAAACCCAATAAAGTTGCCAAAGTACCTAAAATATCTATTTCTTGACAACTACACCATGGTCCAGCTAGTGACTTACATGAGAATCACATCCTAGAAAAAGACCATTCCCTGTGAAACTGCTCTGAAACACAAAAAAACTCAGGAAAAGAGGAAGTAAATAACAGTATTTGCCAGAAGTATTTGACTTCAGATGTTTATTTGAAATTAGCTGGATTTCCACAATAAAAAAAAGAAAAAAAAGTTTAATCACCACTTTAAACTTTTGTATTGAAAGACCAGAGAAGTGCACTTCAGGGCAGCACATTCATACATGACTGAAAGATGGAGAGTGCTTCATTATCACTCAAAGCAACTTCTCCAGCTGATTAATAAATGCCCCAGAGATACTCCAAAGGGATCTCTGTCGCACACTATCTTCATCCACTGTTGGGACCTGAGGATGCAGGATCATTGAAAAGAGTTAAGAGAGAAAAACTTCTCCTAGCTTGGTGCAGACAGCAATGATCTTTACCAAGAACCTGTTCCAAAGAAGCACTTTACACACACTCATCTACCTGCCATGCACATAATTTTGATTCATTAAGTCACTTCAAATTCAGCCTTCAGGTTATGAACATATTGTGGTCATTCATTTTCCAAAGTTCCCTCTTCCTGGAAGCTGAAATCCTTCAACTCAGGAGCTCACTGGATGGGAGGATCAGCAGCAGCTCCTTGTGCTCTTTAGCTTGGGTAATCTGCCCGAAATAACTTCTCGGAGAAGTAGCCTCACAACGCATGTGAATGAGCACACCTTAAAAGCTGTTCCTGGGCATAAGATGGCACACAGGTACCATAACAAACCTTCAATTCTTTATTTTCCGTAGCAATGCCTTATGTAAGTTTTATTGGTGCAGGAAAACCCTTATTAACATTCAAATTTCCTGAATAATGAAATTACCTTATCCAGCAGAGCTGTGCAATGCTGCACTTTAGACACTTGCAACACTGCTGTGAATAAATAAAAGAGCCTTGGAAATGTTTTATGTCTTTCTGTCACATTTGAGTTTCCACCCTTCCAGAGTGTATTATCATACCTTCTTTGTTGTTGCTGCTGAATATTTTGGGATTTTTTCCACCTTTGCAGCTCTAAGCTTTTCCATAAGCTTTGCAGCAAGCTCCATCCCCATCCCACCCAACATCAGCATGACCACTCAAGGGTCTTGATCTGGACAACACACTGGTATAATTCACAAAGTCCATGGAAATGAGACCTTTTACAAATCAATGGTTCTGGCTATATTACAAGTCAATGGTTCCAGCTATAAGACAACATGTATAAAATTTACTCAGATTACTTCAGCATTTACTATCTGTTTAACATATCACTTAAACACACACAAGTGTTTGGCTGAGCACACAGGTACTTTACTGACTTATAACTTCAAGAGTACAGGAGAAGCACAGACATAATTAACCTACAAAAACCTGCACTGACCTTCTGCCCCTGAGATTATTAACTTTAAACTGCTTCTTTGTCAAGAAACGTCAATTAATTTACCACAAGAAGCGTAGCTGGGGAAACTAAATCTCTCCTTTAATGGTTTGATTTTCTCTGTTAGTTTCTGTTTCCAGCTCACACCCAATAGAAGGAATTCCCTCAGTGCTTGCTGTTCACCTGAATACATCAATTAAAAGAGATGCCTCCTGTTTCTGCTCCTTATTAACTTCAAGTGGGCAGCAGCCCAGAAGACAAGGGGATAAAAACTTCCAGAAGAATGAAAAACTTAAAAATTTACACAATATTAGATTAGGACCCATCACCAAGCATGATGTCTGGACTAATTTTAAATAATTTGTTACCCTCCTTGTCCTGGGACAGAGGCATCACACTAGCACTACCTTCTTGGAAATAAACAACTTTAAGTTTAGCATTTGGATGCATCCTTACAACAGTCTGTGGGAACAAATTTTAGGCTCGTTCTTCTGAAAATTGAACTTTTTTGGAAATTGCCAAAGCACACAAGTAATCTAGAACCAGTTTTAGAAGAGGCATTAAACCCAGTGTTTTACACACTGAACTAGCCATGATCACTGGAAGAATATGGAATTAAAAGCCAGTATAAAATCATTCAGATGAAAAAATAAAAATTATTAGTAGCCAGTCTGGGATAATGTAGATCATTCAACACGTCCATATCAGAGATTAAAGCACTGGATTCTGCAGCTTTTACAAAAGTGGTTATACTTGGTAACTCCAGTGAAGCCTCTTACTTACATCAGTATCTTCTTAAAAACATTATTATTATGTAATCTTACAAAGCTCTTGGATTCAGCTGCACCCTAATTACACATATTTCTTCTTATTCACTCAAAACCTTTCAATGCCACGACATGCAATATTAGTTTTATCAAACGTAGAGCTCTGAAATTCCATATCTAGGACATTTCACTTCGAACACTGGGTATTTAAATAATACCCATATTTGGGCCACAACCAACGTTTGAGAGAAGGGTTGCCAAGCCCTCAGAAATGGTAAAATGTATCTGTTCTGTTGTTAACTGCTTAAAAAAATAACGGTGAATGAAAGGTATTGATCAATGAAACATAAATTTTACTTACTTTTATGTTGTGTTAAAACTCTTGAGAAAAGTTTGCAAGGTTTAAAAAAACAAGATTTCTGAAGAGAGGTGAATTTAAATTTTAAAAGCTTGTAGCTTCTGAATAATATTTATTCCTTACTTAAACATGTTATTATTTAATAGAAAATAAAGTCAGAGGGATGGGAAATCCCTCTGGGTGCATATTCTTTCATGATCCTTGACTATTCAATTTTAAATACAAACAACATTACAAAAATAAACTCGAAATATAATTGGATGTCAGACATTTCTTATAATCTGTCATGAGAGATGTATAATGATCAATACTGTACATTTTAATGGCTGAGTTTTTCCCTAGCTTTTTCCCTAGATTTTCCATTAAAATGATGTGAAATGTTAGAGACAAAAAAAACCCAAAAAACCAAACCCTCCTCTGATGGATATGGATTTGTTTCAGAATTCCTTTTTTTCTCGAAAAAAAATCACATAGTAAAGTTTGGAAATTTAATTAATTTTGCCCAAAATTAGACAATTTTGTAAAAAAGAGTAATAGCAGGACAGGGAAAGTGCATGATTTATACAACATATTTGTGTCCTTTTTTCATGTCTTAATGACACTGGATGTAGTCTCCATTGCCGATCTCTGTTGTTCACACTTTTCCATTGAACACAAATGTTATGTACAGGTCTATGAAACATCAATTCAAATGAATTTTGAAAAAACTGGTCTCAGAAATTTAGAATGAAAATTTTCTATTAAATCTACCTTTTTTCATTCCTATTTTACAGTTTAGGAAAGGAAAAAACCCTCAAACTAAATCACAATGACAAACTAAAGGAATGTATTTCATGCATGATGAGCAAAAAGTAGGATTTGCTATGAAAATCTTATGCAGTTTCTATTTATCTAGTTATCTGCTATCATAGCTTAGGCAATTTCTTTATCCTTATGCTCACAAGTATTTTTAGGTTGCAAGGAGACAACTGAACCAAAAGCTAGTAGAGCACAAGGTATTTGAAACCCACTGCCATCTTGCAAAAAAAGGTGCTGCTGATATTTCAAACTCTTAAATACCATTAATAACTTTACTGGCAGGAGATGCCTGCCCTTCAGTTCGATACGCTGAGCATGAAAGTGTTTTCTGGGGCTCTCACTAAAGTTTCATCTCAAAGTGACTGGCTCTTCTTGAACTACAACCAAGTTCTTTAACATCATCCTTTCACAAAAAAATTTGTGCTACGAGTCGTATAACCAACTCAGTTTTTTCACAAAAAGGCCCCATGTAATCAGCAATGTGCCGCCTTGCATTGCCCCTATCTGGTCATTTCCAGATGAAAGAGGCAGCAAACCCATGCGAGACTCACAGACCATAAACACTTTAAGCAGCATGGGAGATATCTTAAAAGAAAGCAGTACTTTGAGCAGTTATTTAAATTTATTCCAAGTATCTCTTTCTAACCATTACGACTGGATCACTTTAAAGTGCAGTTCAAAATCAAAAGCAAAAAACATCCCTTACATCTCACAGATAGGAGCCATCACAGTCCTTTTCTACAGAAGTAAGCATTTTGATTTAGATGTAACTTGAGTAACCTGCCACACAAAGGATAGAAGCAGGCACAGGAGCTTTCATCAGTATCCCATCTGATGCAAGAGAAAGAAAACAATATTTTTCCTCAGTTTAAAAAATATTAAGGCTATTTTTATTCATGTACTAACATATGCATAACGCATATCTGGTATTTCATTTCTACAAAATAATTGTATTCAATATTTTGTATCTTGAGTGTAGCATCACTCATTGCATACATTATTATTTTGAATTTATTTTTAACATAATAATAAGCACCATAAGCATACACTTTTACAAAAGGTATCAAAACAATTGAGCTGTTTTTCCATAATCCAACACACCCTAGTTTGGAATAGTTAGGACAAATGTCAGCTAACTGAATAGCCACAACAAAATGAGCAGTTTCAGACTGATTGTTAAATAACTGCAAAATTCAACATCACATTTCTCAGAACAGTCTGAGGTCATCTGGCAGCATAGCATCATGAAACTCAAATGTCAATCAAGTTCCAAGTCTATTTGCTAAGGGGGGCTGTGTGAGTCAGATTTTTTTCTGGATATTTGCAGTTAAATAGTATATATGATTCAATTACTGATATGGAAGTGATACCACATTTGACTTCTTCAAAATGGTAATAAAACAGAATTAAAAGAAACAAGCCTTAGTAGTAACCACTGCCTTAACTTTGTGAAATTTCACATCTACATATTAAAAAAAAAAAAAAGAGAGAGAGAGCATTCTGTGGTGATTTTATACTCAGATTTATGTCAAGTGAAGTGTCCTTCTTTTCCCCCTGTAGTTACTAAATTTTGGACCACAGAGGTGTTTCTCGTCTGGGCAAATCCTTAGCACCACCTGAAAGCTCAGTACCTCCATCTAATTATCATTCCGTGCATGACATAGTAGCCAGCTTCTCAAATCCTTCTTTAGCCTATTAATCGAGTATCTCAGATGCTGGATCTTTAAACAACTTGAAACCCAACATCATCAATCCAAAGAAATTAGTGCATGAGTTTTCCCATCTATGAAAATGTGAAATTAGGACTTTGAAACTATGAAGAGACTGATGATCCTGGTCCAGAATACAGCTATTCCTAAAAATGAACCCATCTAACTTTCATTTAAATTTGAACAATAATCTTTAAAATCAGCTCTTGTATTGTTTAGTCATAACAGGTGAACTAATTCTGGGAGTCTTGAGGCCAGATTTAATTCATTATTCTGAGGTTCTTCTGGTGTTGCATGTATGTTTCTTCCATCTTGGGTAGTGAGTATTCTTATAATAACCCAAAGGGAAAATCTCCAGAAACAACACTATATTCTTTTTTCATAGTGTATTGTGTTGTGGTGTGCGTTCAGTTTCATTTGTATTGTTCCCTCCATTTGTATTACTTCTCCCCAGTTTATAATGTTTTCCCCGGTTTGTTATCCCAAGCCTATGTTGATGGTTCAGCCCTGGTTTCCCCCGCTCCCTGAGTTGGTTCCTTCCAGTTCTGGGCAAGCTGCCAAGCCCTTGTCTCCACCCCTGTTCCCTCAGCAACAGCCCCACTTGTTACATTTTCCTCTCCTCCCGGGCCCTGTCCATCTCCCAAAACCCCGCCCACTCTTCCAGAAACTTCTCCCTTTCCCTGAGGGTGATTGGACGGGAACCCCGGGCCCCTCCCTAGTCTGCGTCTCATTGGTTCCAGCCTATGTCAGTCAAGTGTCACCCCACTCTTTAGTTCTCCCCCATTGGTTAGTGTAATGTATCAATGTCTGTGTGCCACCCCCTTTATATACTGGTGTTCTTCGTTCCTCTTGGTCTTCCCTCGTGGATCTCCCTGGAGACAATAAAACATCTGGACTGCATCACCTGGGTTAAGATCCTCTTTTCTTTTGGCTTCTCCACTTCTTCACCGCTCCCTACGAGGCTGCTTCAGCCTGTTGAAGACGTTGCCCAGACGCCCCCGGCGCATCAGGGTAGTGCCCCCCCGCTGCTAGCTGCTGCCAGTGCTCACAGCTAGCCGGCGCCGCCTCCTCCCCACTGCTAGGGGAGTAGAGTGCACTCGACGCAGCAGCGCGGCAGCTTGGCGCCCAACGTAGGGCCCAAGAAGATCGCTGGACCCCGCGGCAGGAGTTCAGCAGCCTCGTTGGGAGTTTTGTCTCCCTTCCGTGGACTGTCGATCGCTCCATGGACGTCGAGCTACCCTGTACCGTAAGCAGACCCTGTTCTAATCGTGGCACTCCGGACAGGGATCGGATCGACAACTTCCTCACCCAGAAGCTGATCCGGGACGAAGCCGCGGACCTCGAAGCTTTTCCCCGTTTCCCCGCTGGTCAGGGGCGAGTAGCTCCAGCTCCCCAACTTCGTGAGCTGTCCCCCGCCCGATCTCCCGGTTTCACCCGGTTGAAACGGAGGTTTCGCCCTGGGCTCGGTGGGGTCGGGGCTAGCGGTTGGGGTTCCTTAGTTCACGTTATTTTCGGTTTCGCTTCGAGGTTTCGTTTTTGTGGGGCAGAGATGGGTGCTAAGCTCTCTGTCCCCCAGAAAAGAGTTTTTCTCCAAGTTGTGGATACCCTTGGGGGGAGGGAAGTTAAAATTGTTAAGCGGGAGTTAAAAGATTTAGTTATATTGGTTGTTCACTCAATTTCTGGAGATCTCTCCTGATTTAGTTAACGAAATAAAATTTTGGAATTTGGTCGGTGATAAATTAACTCAATTGGAAGCTAAGGGGGGGATCGAAAAACAAAAAATTAGTTTATTGGCGTTTCCAAATTATAACGGCTTTACGAGAAAAACAGAAGTTGAGGGAACAACCATCCCCCGGTTCGTGTTCTCCCTACCCCCAAGCCCCAGACCCCCGTTCCACCCCTTCTCTCCCCAAAAATAAAGGGATCCTGAGGGGAGCAGCTCGCGAGGGCACCACGCTGGTCTCCTACCATCTCCCGGGCTCTCCTCAGGGCTCCCTGACCCCCCCGCCTCCGGAGTCCTGGCCAGACTTCGGAGGGCTCTTTCCAATCCCCAGATTCCTTTTCCCCCAAGTCCCCGGTTGTTCGCCCCAAAGTTAGATTTGCAGTCTCGGAGGGTGGCAGCCCCCAGACCTTTTCACAAGATGGCTCCCATGGAGCTCAAAATGGTGGCAGCCTCGTGGCTTTTCCCGCCGCCAACCCTTCTTCTTCCCATAATCCCTTCCTCTCTCCCGCCAACCCTTTCCCCGCCCCTCCTCATTCCCATAACCCTGCCCCAAATTATGTTAATCCTTCTCCCAACCCCCCACCCTCTTACACGCCCCTTTCTCCTCCCTCTCCCCAAACCCCACCCTTTGTGCACACCCCTCAGGCGGAGACGATTCCACCAGCTCCACCCCAAAGCTCCACCCCGGTTCTCACACCTAGCCCCTCCCCTTGGTCTTCCGGTTCCCACGCCCCGCCTTCCGGTTCCCACGCTCCGACTTCCGGGGATGGGGATTGGTGGGATTTAGGCACTGGTGTGCCGCCTCTAATAACTGCGGCCCCAGTCTCATATCAGAAAGAAGGTGAAGGGCCCACCCGGGCGCAATGGACCCCATTCCCCCGCTCCACTATTAAGAAGTTGTGCAAGGCTCAGAGGGAGTTTTCCCGGGAGAGTGAATGCTTCTGGGGGCTCCTTCGGGCCTCTTTGTTAGAAACTAACGTGGTACCCGCGGACTTGTGGACGTTTTTTTCATGTCTCCTCAATCCCACCGAATTCCTGGTGTGGGAGGAGGCGTGGAAAAAGGGTATAAGGGATATTCTCCCGGACTTGTGGGAGAATACCCAGACCGCCACAACTCCCAGTGGTGAAGCGGTTTGTACTGACCTACTGGTCGGTCTTGGGAATTGGGCCGACGGGGCAACCCAAGCCAGGGTCACCCCCCATCAAGCGCTCCGGGAGAGTGCGAAGGTGGCCGAAAGGGCCTTCCTTTTGCTCCGTTCCATCACCCAGGAGCCCACCTTCTCTAGGATATGTCAGGGGCCGGAAGAACCGTTTATTGTTTTTGTTGAGCGCCTCCGCAGGGCCATTGACCAGCAGGTCCAGGCGGAGAGCGCCCGACTGGAGATCTTAGTAGAAATGGCCAACGCAAACACCAACGCGGCCTGTAAGGCTGCTATCTTGAGTCTCCCATTGGATCCACCTCCCACCATCCAAAAGATGATCGAAGTCTGCCAACGAAAGGTGCCATCCATCCTCAGGGAGGACCCCGGAGCAAGACCATCAACGCGCCGGGTGTCCTTCGCTGAGGCGGCAGACTTCGGCGGACTCCAACACAAGCAAGAAGACCAAGCCAGGGACAGTGCCACCTGTGTGGCGACTCGAGCCATTGGATGCCCAACTGCCCCCTGCGGAACCAGTTTTACGAGTTTCGGAGGAGGCAGGCGGGATCCATGGAGGGAAATGGTGCACAACAAAAAAACTGAGTATTGAGCGCAACCCCTCCTTGCACGAAGATACAAATAAGGCGGGAGATAACATCATTGATAATGATGATAACATCATAACATTAATGAGGGGAATTCAGGGAGGGGACCCCAATCCCGCACCTTACCTATTTCTAATATACCGGACGTGACAATCACACCTATGGAGACTTTACCAATCTTGACAATATCTTCCTGTGTCTCACCTTACAGGTTGCGACTGGCTGAGTCACTCAACATCACCGACTCGCAGTGTAGGCTCGCGATGGTTGCGCTTCAGGCACCAGGTACCTGGTTTCGAGTCGGATGTAAGTGCGTTGTCCGTCTTAATCTCTTTAGGGATGCCCAACACAGAGAAGGCATGCAGTATTGTACTTTACAATATATTCAGTTTGGTTTTCTTTAATTTTTATTTTATTTCTAATTCTTCCAATGGACTTACATAGGAACTCACTTTTTTTCTCTCTTTCTATGTGAAGCTCATGCTGTTGGGGTCCTAGGAGTACCTGAATAATAGTCCATTAAAAAGGAAGGAAAAAAACCCAAACACTAAGACAAGGATTTTCTTGGGCTTTTATTGCTACTTTTTCCTTTTAAATAAACATAATGCTGTCTCTAAAAAAACTCCATTTTTTATTAATTCGTTCCATGAAAATGAGCATTTGTGCTGCATATGTGCTTTCGCTTGGCCTGGCTTCATCCCGATTTCTCTGGCTAGCTTCCCATACAGCTCAGAACTTTCTTCCTAAAATTGGTTAAAAAGTGATGATCTCTGGTTTTAAAACCTCATGGCAACCCAGCTTCCAACTGCCAGGCTCCTGCTGCTGGCTGAGCTCCAGCCTCTGCAGTTCAGGGGTGCACAGAGGAACCAAGGCAAGAATGCTGTCCCCAGAGCACCATCCACAGAGTCATCACACTTTTACAGGTGCCCAGTCTGGATGGCAGGTCCATCCCTTGAATGAAACAGGATGAGTGTTTGAGCTGAAAAGACTCACACTGTGCATGTTCCCCTACCCTGCTTACCTCCTTACACATTCATTCCCCATGCTGCAAGATTTTTCTCTGAATTTTGGCACTTCTGTAAGGAAAATTTCCATGAAATTAGAAAAATTTTAATCATCTTTCTCTAAATATCATGCATTAAAAACATAACATTTCTACTTCTATCTGTTTGTTCTTTGTTCAAAGTAATGCTCAACTTTGGAAATACATCCTGCAGGCAGCACCATAATCTGACTTGCTAATTATGTGGATGTGAAAAAATATATTTCATTTTCCTGATATATTGATTCTTAGGCAGCATCTCTTACTGGGGCAGTCTGAGAGAAAATCAGCAAAGTTTCCAGACTAACAAACAACTCCCCATTATCCATTCCCTTTGTCTTCTTGGGGAAGGAGAGGAGGAAGAGGAGTTGAGAATGAAGAAGTGAAACTGAGCCTGGAAGTAAGAGTGAAGGTATTTTATTTTTGTCTTTGTTTCTAATAACCAAAAAATAATCTTATTTCAGGCTTATTGTGAAAATAAAAGCAACGTTTCACAACAAGATTTTTAACACTTGTGGCTATGGACTCTGTAAACCAGCTGCAAGACAAATACTATAACATGTAAAAAAAATTCAGAACCTGTCCAAAATAAATGTCTATTAGGCAAAGAACTATAATTTATTACTTTTGAAGTTTTTTATCCCTCCTATCCATTTTTACATTTATTCAGAAAGTTGCTACAGTTTAGAGAAAATTGAAACCTTTTTGCATTTATCTTTCCACTGTTAATAAGGAGGATGGAATAAGTGACAAACAAGCTCTGCCAGAGCTGGTGCTACCCCACAGAAGTTGCTGGCAGTTTCAAGAGGACAAAGACACCTAGAGAAGACCATGAAAGAGCTTTCTCTGAGTAAATGAAAAGCACCAGTTTGAAGACGAAACTCACTTGGATTAGTTGTAGGTCTTCTTCAGCCCACTGAACACAACATACCTAACTCATATGTACCAGCATTTGACACTTGCAAGTAGATGAGTGTCTTCATCTCTGAGATATTTAAATTTATCTAAATATATCCATAGATAAGGAGCCAAGGTTCTTCTGATATATCAAAAAGATGGAACTTTCTGTTGTCACTATAGGTTTCAATTTATCTTCTACATCAATATAGACTTATCAAAGCCTATTCAAGTTATTATTAAAACCAGTAGAAATGTCAAAATTACCTCTCTTTCCCTCACTTAGCAAATCTAGTTCTTGTTCCTGCAGTACCTAATGCTGTTTATATTTTTTATTTCAATGCAAAAGTAATAAATACAGTAAATAAACTTTGCATAAAGGAAGCCAAAGCACCAAGAGATGATTCTGATGAGAAGAGGCTAAAATATCATATGATTTTATGTTCAAAGATGCACAGTTTTGATTAAAAGAGGAAAGGAAAGCAGTATATTAACCTAAATAATTAGTCCTTACGTTAATGTCACCATTAATTCACATGCTGATAATGACAGTTTCATATAACCTATCAGGCTGAATGAGTTTCACTGCTCTCAGACAGTTCCTGTTAATATATCTAGTTTACATGTTGTAAAAAAAAAGGCAACAAAATTTGTCATTACGTAGTTTGGGGCTGATTTCTACTTCTCCAGCACCTAATCTAGATTAGAGTTGGTGTCGCCCACTTCTTCTAAAGTTCTTCTAAGCCTTCTGATGTTTACATTTTTGTAATGGAGTTTCTCACACACTTTCCATGCAAATAATGATTGTTTTGCATTCCTTTCTGGTGGAGGAGAGAATTGATAGATTAGTGATTTGACCAGTGTGGTTGGAGTGGTGGCAATTTCATCCTCCAATCCATGGTCACTTTTGGAATTCTATAAATATCGAGGTCTGGAAATAAATGTGCCTTTTTTACCTTAGACATCTCAGCGTGTGAGTGTCATTCATTTCTGTGACAAGTTGAGATGTGTCTTCACCATTACCTGCAGTGACACAGAAAAGAAGTCCAGAAAGCAACCTGCACTGCAGACCATGAGACACAGGGTGCCAAACAGCACCCACAGGACAAGGGATGAGAACTGGCTGGAAAATCACCTGTTTTTTCTGCTGCACCACGCATTCACCAAGTGTGTTACACATCACTGAATGCTTTTAAGGGTTTGTTTCTTTTCAAGGGAGTCATTGTGATAATTCTTCTTCTTGACCATATATAGAGTCCCTGCAGCTTTGCAGCTACTACCTGTGACAACAGCTCAAAAAAGGCAGGAGGTAAGTGCTGAGAATGTCCAATATGACTTCACATGCACACTGAAACTGCCAGAACGCTTCACAACAAGAGCAAACACAGGCAGTGTAACTCTATCCATTTTATCTTGCCAGAGGAACTAGGAGGTTATAGAATACAGGATAACTCCTTCCAAAAATATGATATTATAGCCTTTATTTGCTTTTTTCTATTCACATACAGTCAAGAAATGCGATTACACTAATGAAGCTTTCAACAAAATTGTTAACCACGCATATGAAAAGTCAAAGCTTCTCCTCTTTAGATATTATTTCTAACTACACTTTTTGAAACATTATATACATTACCAGAAGTAATTTCATAAAGCTTTTATGGAATGAAATTATTTTACTCTTGAAACTTGAAATATGTCTAGTGTATTTCATGGCAAGTTAGAGGCAAAAAGATTTCTAGCTCATATAAACTGAAATTATGTCATATTTCTTACCATGTTTTTGTTAGCTTTAATTTTGCTAGACTCACTAAATTCAGATACTCATGGTTGTTTGCAAATTTATGTAATGGTTCAAAGTTCCTGAAGAATTATCAATTTGTCTGCTATCATTTATCTAATTCAGAATAATTTATCTTTTTTTTTCTTTAATTCTTCCCATATGCTCCTGAAAAGATCATCTTTCAATTACTGAACAATGATGAGATGGGCTTCATAAAACTGCATTTTTCTTGAATCATTTCTCTCTGAAATAGCTATGCAAATATGTGGCAAAAATGAGGAGGTATACAATAGATCCTTTTGAAGACAATGCTTGAAAAAATGTAGAAGAGGAGCAGAAGAAAAAACAAAAGAGCTTTACATTTATAATCATCAAGCTCTCAAATAGACCTGTTGGTATTCTATGGCTCACAGAGCCATAGAATATCCTGAGTTTGAAGGGACCCACAAAGATTATTGAGTCCAACTCCCAGCCCTGCACAGGACACCCCAAAAGTCACACCATGTGCCTGAGAGCATTGTCCAAATGCTTCTTGAGCTCTGTCAGGTTTGGTGCTGTGACCACTGCCTGGGAAGCCTCTTCTCGTGCCCAACTACTCTCTGGATGAAGAAACTTTTCCTAACACCCAACCTAAAAGCTCCAGATACAGCTCCAGCTGTTCCCTAGAGTCCTGTCCCTGCTCTCCAGAGAGGAGAGATCAGTGCCTGCCCCTCTTCTTCCCCTCATGAGGTTGCTGCAGACCCCAGGTAGGTCTCCCCTCAGCTTCTTCTTCTCCAGGTTGAACAAATCAAGTGACCTCAGCTAATTCTCATTCACAACTCAATGTGTTTCTTACTAAAAAGGAGTTCAACTAAAATGTTAGCTTCACCACTTGAATGGAAGTGTTTTCTTGACAGTTCTCAAGGCTAGGATATGTTTCTTCTTAATTCCTGAAATAAATAAAATTTCAGGCAGTGACAATTACTCGCTGCTAGTACACTGTAGTAGTATTTTTGAAATATGTATTTAATTTTCTGGACTTCTGGACTTCTGTGCCTTTTGTAAGGCACAAAACCATAAGCAATTTCACTATGTAAAAGGAGAGATGGATTTAGAGAGAGGAGAATTTGGAAGCCATTTGTGTTGTCTCTCATGGGCTTCCCTTTCCTAAGCAATAAAGAAACACTTAGAGAGCAGGTTTTAAGCTGGAGAAAAAAAAAACAAAGCAAAACCCCACAAGCTACTTCTCTTCCAAATGTTTCTAAATTATTCTCAGTTCTTGCAAACACAGAAACAAGTGTGTATTTGTGTGTGTGTTTAATCTTTTGAGCTAAAATTATTCCCGAGGTGCACATTTCCTTTAAATATTTTTCCTTTATTTGCAGTGCATCGAAAACACCAGCTCCCTTGATGTTTCCAGAGAACAGGTAAGAAATAATTTGAAGAACCTCTCCCATCCTGAGCTAGTAGGCACTAAGTATCCCTCTGTTTGTTCCTTAAGCCTTTTGCAAAAAAAAAAAAAATACTGAAGACACCGTGGCACTGGAAGTCTTAATTTGGTCCCTTTAATCTCTCTTCTAGAAGGAAAAAAGTGTGATACAAATTATATTAAAATGTTCTTCTTTATAATTATTTTCTCATCATTCAAAAGGAAAATCACTACTGAATGGATATTAAAAAGTGACATGCAGTATCTGGTTTAAGGTTACAAAGATAAACAGAGCTGTATTCACTGCTGCTGCTTATCAAATTGTGCCAAGAATGTTAAAAACTCAAAACACCCAGAATCCCAAATCACTCAGCTCCTTCTCCCTCAATGAGCCATATGCATTCAGACACTAAATTAAATCTCAGCCTGTCATTTTTCAGTGCAGAACACAAGGTTTTGGCAGTACCTGACCACCAGCCTTACACGCATACAGGGCAGAGACAGAAAACACAAAGCCGCCTTGCTCCACAGCATACCAGCAATCCAACATGCTCTCAAAGGTACGATGTTCAAATAATTTTAGTTTCACAGAATTGCAACAGAGGGCATACTGAAAGTGGTGCATACCCCCTGACTATGCTCATGTGGTGGTATTTATAGGTATAGCTAAGGTTACACAATTATCATCTCTAAAGCCTTGTCATCATCACCATCATCATCATCATCATCACTACTTATATATGAACATACTTTTGAAACTTCTGAAAAAACAAAGGAAACTTCTCATCACTTTCTTATGCCCCATACTTAAGAAGGATTTCAAAAAACACATTTATTTTTCCTTCTGCAACCCTACACAGGCAGATGGCAATGGATCAGGACTAGGAAGGGAGAGAGCCCCACTGGCAGGTAACCTGGCACAGGGTGTGTAACCTGCCCTCCTGGTCAGAAATTATCCCCCTCCATCCTTTCACAATTAAGCTGCTTTTGCTTTCCAAAGGAAATTGAATGTTTCTCTGTAAATCCACTTGACAGACTAACACAGAGTTTATCAAATCAGCAAAAGAGAATCTGAGAGAAAAGATAATTTGCTACAGCTCCAAGTTTTTTACGTGATAATATTGAATTAGTTACAGCATGTGTTTGGTAACCCACTGACTTTCACTGAAGTCACAGGACCTCTCATCTTTAATAACTCAGTTAACATTGTAAATAACCAGGTTTCATCCAACACAGACTCTTTTTCTATTTAGGGTGCCACTGCATGAGGCTGCAAGTCCCCTGTCTATTAGGTCTTATAACTTGGATGCAAGGAATGAAATGCTTTAGCTACCAGCACTCCTCAGATTTCTTTCTGCCCGTGACAACACTTTGTTTAAAGCAATTTAGCAAACTCTCCTGAGCAAATGAAATGAATGATTTGCCTCACTAATCTTTTCCTCACTTACCAAGCTGTTAGTGTCTATGTGGACATTGTGCATTTGATCTTTCATCTAGGAAGAAGAATATAAATATATAAAAATGTATATACACACAATGAATATTTCACAGGAAGCTCTGGCAGTTGTGCAGGGAGTTCCAGGCACTGTGTGCTTAATGCAGCATTTGCCATGTAACATATAATATTTTCCTTTCTTATACATGTATTTTTCTTTTGCACAGCACTAGAGTTGATTGCCATTACTTGTGTATGAGATAGATGCAAGACCCACTTTTCTCTGAAGAATTGTAATGTTTAAATGGATCTAACACAGGCAGTATCTCTGGTTTCTTTCATTGTTATAGCTGCATATCTCAACTTTACTAATTCCTGATAGAAATCACCATATACTTCTTGTAATTTACAGTATAATTCTCTGATATATACAAACATACACAAAACCTCAAACCTAGATGGATTTTTAAATTAGGAAATCAGGCTAAGACATAACACCAGTTTTGCTGACAGAATCAGAATATTTGCCATAAAACTGAAGTTCCAACAAGATCATCAATCTTGATACATATTTTTGACATAAAATATTCCTTGGTGCTGCTTCTAGGGAAATAATAAATTCACTGAGGTATTACATCCACCTAAGACAGCTTTAATGTATACCTCCTTAAATGAAAATCATTGCTTTTACAGGCCCATAATACTATTTTCCTGTCAGCTTTTAAAGTCAGTCTTATAGCTCTACAGAAGAAGCAGGTGTCACAGGAAGACCTCTCATTGAATATTCATTGTGCTGCCAGCAGTATTTTGAAACTATCATCCTCTCTAAGAAAAGGCAGCAGAGATTGCAGAATACTGGTCTCCTTGGAGGACTTAGTTCAAGCAATGATGATCTGAATAGCAGGAGGTTTAATCTGGTACTGACTTAAAAAAGTACTTTCATACACAGGAAAAAATGGCTGGTTTCCTTGCCTTCTTTATTTTAACGGGAGACCAAAAAAAAAAATGTAGCACAAACTAACATATTTAGTGTTAAATTATTAATTAATATCAAAAATACAGGAATAAGTATGCTTGAAATCCATTATTACTCATTAATTCATATATATTTTTGACACATATTTTTAAGTAATATTTCTTCTTTATTGCTGACATTTTAAGAATAGGATAGCCTAACTTCACAATCCCAAGAATAATAAGCAATAAAATACTTTGTGAACATAGATAATGTTGATTATTGGCTTATTCTTATTATACTGGTATTTTTGACATATTTAGTTCATTTGAACACTTTGGCAACAGCAGGTGGCATTACCCATCACCAAATATTGATGGGTGGTTTCGTATTTATTTATTATATGGGGGTTTTTTTTGGTGGTTTTTTTTTTTTTATTATGGCTCAGCACTCTTGGAGATCCTGAATATCCAACCCTTTGAGAGCAAGAAGCTATTGCCAGCATTGCACTTTTAAGAGCACACCTCCTAAAATTAGTGATTTATTCATTTTTTTCTTCAGTGGCACACTCAACATAAACCTCAACCCTCCTGGTATTCACTTAATCTGAGAATGTGCTATCTCCATGGATGTTCATGGACTGCTACTGCTGACCTCCAGGCAGCCAGTGTTCCAGATGCAGCAACGTTCCCAAAGGAACATTCCCATCCAACCTGACTTGGATGATCTGCAAATCAATCCCAACCTGAAGATAAGCAAAGGGTTTCCTTGTAGCAGGAGCAAAAACATCAAATACAGCTTGGAAATGGGGGAAAGGAAAACTGTCCTAGACACCAAGAGAGTGTGGGACCATCGGCTCCAGAAAGATAGTGATATTTGGTGAATCAGAAAGAACACTGAAAGAAGAGACCCACTACATTAGAAACTGGAATGTCTAGTTTAATTTTTTGCTTTATTTTTCTCAGTCAGCAGCTCCAAGATCTGGGACTTCTGGGTCTTTTGAGTGTGGTTGTCTGGTTTTCCTGGACATATTCACCAAGAACAAGGCATGCAAAGTATTTCTGGCATAAAGATTTTGTCTTGCTAGTCACATAGACTTCTTCAAACAGACAGAGGGCTGTAGGTTCTCATCTAATGATTCAGTCACACCTCCTGATATAAAAGAGAAAATTGAAAATATAAAGACTCATTTCACTGTTAAGTAACAGTATCAATAACAAACTATAGAAATAAAAAAAAAAGTTGATGCAAAAATTATATTTTATACAACCATCTGGACATCCTTTTAGTATCAGAATATATTCAGAAATATGTTCAAATAATTGAAAAAATTCTTCAGTGCTTTGGAAATGCTTTCAGAAAAGCAGAGGATGAAGAAGGGCAGTAGACAAGACAAGGATGATAACAAAGAGCTGTCTATTCTCAAGGTACCCTTGGAACGGAGGACTTCAGGAGGAGTACTGCAAAGGGAGGACAAGTGATGGACAAGGACCAAGAGTTGTAAGACACATTTTCACAACTGTAGCCAAATTCCTCTCAGTAATCAATCCTTACAGACAACCCTCTGTTGTTTGAGGAGCATGTGGACTTTCAGGCTGATCACCAGTAATGAAATAATTCCTGGAATAGAAATTTCTAGTGTTCATCCATAGCACAGAAGTAGACACCCAATCCAGTTCAAAATTCTGGATCATCAGCCATTGTGAAAAATCAAATATTTATGAATCCTTAAAAAACAATACAATCAGGCTAACACATTTGAAGGAAACTAGTATATCAATTTTCACCAGGCTATTTATGCACACTTGGGCTAAATATGGTACTAATTTTAATTTTATTCCAACATCATCATATGCAGGCATGGTAGATATTTTTCTAAAGAAAAAGATAGTTGTCAAGTAAAACTAAAATTGACAGCAGTCTTAAGTGCTGGAATACAGGGAATCAAAACAAATGTTCAAGGTGAAACTGAATATTGAACATTCCATGCTCTCCTACTTCAAGGTCACATGAGGAAAATGCTAAGTCCATTTACTTCTCGTTCCCAAGAGCTAGGCTTTCTGCCAGATATCCTTCAGAAAGAAAACCTTTCCTGTGCAGCTGTGCAGAGGAGTTATATATGCACAGCATGTGAGGGACATAAAAGCAGTGTGCTCCTATCACCTCTCCTAAATTTATCATTAGTTCAAAAATTTATTGTATTCCAAGGCTGCTCTCATAGCGTGAGATGAGAACTACAAAGAGTTGCCTCTCACATTATTTTGTTTCCTGTAGGGGAAGGTATTGCAAGGTGCCTTCTCACACTCTCAGCTGAGGAAGGAGCCCAGTCCTACCCCCTCCCATCCCGACAGCAAGGCCTCTCCACCCCTCTGCAGAGCAAACCAGGGAAAAACTTAAAGGATTAAAGAAAAAAAGGCGGTCAGACCTTAGGTATAAAAAAAAAAAGCAAATTTCTATTATAAAAGAGGAAACAAAAAATTTCTAACATTTCTGTTTTTGCTTAAATTTCACAAGGGAGTATGGTTGGCCTGGTTGACTTTTCATGATGAACAATACCACAGTACAGATATTAAGTGTAGCTGGAGAGCAAAGTAAAACAGAGGCAAGTGGTACTTGAAACTCAATTTTCACTATGTTTTCACTAGCCAAATGAAACACAAATACTCTGACCAAATCCTAAAATACTTGCATTTTCAGAATCAAATTTTCATTTTCATTTTAATTTAAAAAAATTTCCTGATTTGTGAGGTAGTTTTAATGAATAATATAAATTACCTTTCAACATACTTATGAAAACTACACATAAGGTATAATGGACAATTTTCTAAACATAATTTTTTATTGCATTTTATTCATCACCTTACTGCACAGGATAACTTGGAAGACACGAAGTAAAAACTTGCTGCCTCTCTCATTCATCTGAAATTAGACTTCAGCCCAAGAAGCTCCTGAAGGAGCAGCCAGTATAGTGTTTCCCCACACAAGTCCTCACCTCTTTCTGATCACTGTGATTCCACTGGAGATTTAATTCAGAAGTTGTCTCCTTGATACAGGAAGCTCATTCACTGGCTTCTGTTCATCTGAAAGTTTCTTTTTTCAAATATTGAACCCGATGATGCTGGTGCTCAGAGAAAGCAAGCACATCTTACCTGGTAACACTCCTGTTCTGAGACTCTCAATTGATTTAAGAGTGTAAACCAGAGCTAATGTTTATTTATACCAGCCTACATGACTCTGCAGTTCAGTCTCCCCAATATTATAACATGGAATTCTAGCTTTTTGGTTTTATACACTACTCCTCTGTGAAAAAGTAAGTGACAAATAAGGGGCAATAGTTACTTGCATTTTTATCCTGCATCAGGGTTGAGCACAAAATCTGGGAGGTGGCAACAGGGATGAAAGAGAACTTGGAGGCAGCAGGTCCCAACATGCTGGACATTGGTGAATGCTTGAGTGACTCTGGGAGGTGAACTCAAAGGGCTGCTTTGTAGGGAAAATGTCCTTTAATTTTACATCTTTTGAACAATTGCATTAACCTGCAGCCATCAGATGTGAGCTTCCCTTTTCATTCTGTCTGTTCTTTCTGTTTTCTCCTCAGATCCCAGATCCTTCTTTGCTTCAGTACAGCGAAAATGAAAAATGTCTTAATAAAGATTTCTAAATATATCACATAGGGGATTTTTAAAGATTCATCCACTTCTTCAGCTGGTAACTTATTTTAGCAGTTACATAACCATTATGTACGGAAGCCAGTTCCCAGATTTGTGGGAACTGAGGATGGAAAACATTTATGAAAATGTGACCTCAAGCTACGTTTAGGATTCACAAATCCTGATATCAATAAATTTAATCTTTTGTTTTCTACATGAAGTACCATATTCTCAAGAGAAAGTTTTGTGCTTTATATTAGAAATAACATCCCCAAGTTTGTGGCAAATACTTTGGTGTTCTGTAATACATCCCTAATGACTTCACAGGAACTAAAATCTACCAGGAAAGATTAGTATATGAAAATAAATTTTTCTTTTCCTAAAATTTCTAGAGACTTCCAGAGAAATTATATCACTGCTGATATCATATATAGCAAAAATTCTGATCATATTTATATTGGCTTATTTTAAAAAAATATTATAATTACTTAAAGGAGACAATTAAAAATACTTTATTCTAATCTTAGTATGATTTGCCGCTTTCAGTCTAATTATTTTTATTCCAATAGTTATTTCAGCTGAATATTTCTGGGTTTTTTTCCTGCACATGGATGAAACATATCCCTTGTGAAGCCATACCATACCATATGAAGGAAATACAGTTTAAGAGGAAGAACATAATGCAGCATCAATATTTATATTCATAGAATCATAGAATGGCTAGGATTGGAAGTCACCTTAAAAATCATCTATTTGCAATGCCCCAGAAATATTTTGGAACCTGTAAAGCAAACTGTCTTCCTTCAAATTAACTATGTTCCATTATTATTTGCTGACCTCAAAAATTAATTTTATTAGCTAAGTAAATAATTACCTTCTTCTCAGCACATACTTTATAGGTTTGGGTTTGTTTTTTTTTTTACTTCTGACTAATAAATTTTGTTAGTTTTTATCCAATAAAGACTTAGAAGGACATAGGAATAATTTTTTTTCCTCAGTATTTATATATTTCTGATTATACTCATACAAACTCCTTATACTGCAGCAGATTTTTTAGACTCTGCTTTACTTTTTTAACAGAAAACTCAGAAATCACACACAGTACACCCCCTTCAGTCTATAGCTATTTTGATGCACAAGTGATAGACAGCCATTTCCTAAGCAGAATAAATTTCAGTAAGTGTAAATATATTCAGAAGTTTATTTTTATGAAGGAATGCCCTGTGTACCTTATCCCCTCTCCAAAACTGGATCCACACTGTTTCATTACTATTCTAGAGATTTTTTTTCAGACTTCCACATTTTTCATCACTTTGGTGCATGTCCAAACTCTTAACTGGAGTGAGCCTAAATTATTCTCCAAGTTTAACAGATAAAGGCAAAATAACCAATTCAAAGCTAAGCACAGAGGACATTGAGGAGAGTACGTGTTTATACAAACAGATTCCCTCCTTCATCCCAATTCCCCAAACCACACTTTTATCCCTCAGTCTGCAGCATGCAAGTGCAATGATAATCTTTGTCAACATAGTCACTGCAGGTATCCTATGTGAAAATTTAATACCATAAGGCATGCTAGAAACAGCTCTCCATATGACTGGAATTTTAAAAACTATCCTTCACTTTTTCTAAATGAAGTCTTCTTCCTCTGAAAAGCCTAGTGGACAACTGCTTTTCATCTACATGGGCTAAACTCTTCCAAATCAAATATATGGGGGGCCACAATCCATTTTTCCAAAAAGACCATCCCTTACTTCTCTGATTCGTCCCCTTGTTTTCATATCAAAGAAGCTGGATAAATAGCCAAGGAAATTGGGAAACAGCAGTGCACAATGGTGACCTGTAGCCACATATTAGCTCTTCCTTACATGGTAATACTCAGAATGGAGAAAACCTGGGCAGGATTCACTTCAATGAGTTGCAGATTTTGAACACTGCAGACATCTCCAGTTAAGCCAGTCATCCAAGTTCACTTTAGAATGTGGGAAAATGTAACCTCTGGGCACAATTTACCTAACTCTGAATGAATGGCTGAACCAGGTCAGATGAATCATTCTATATTTCTCTTCACTGACCATAAAAACAGCCTATTAATAACTTGCATGATAAAACCCTTCACTATAGTTATATCAGTGGAAAAAACAACCCCAAAACACAGTTCTGACCACTATTTAAAAGATACTTGGAAATGCATGGTATAATGATCCACCATCACACCATCAAGAGGGAAGCAATAATATTGCATCAAAGCCACCTGAAAATACAAAAATGGTACTACAATCAATCAGTTTGACTTCAGATAGCTTATTACTTGCAAAGAATAAAATTTATGTTAATTTTTCGATGTAATTACTACAAATTATGGAAAGCAAAAACAACTGTAGGTTTCCTTCCATTTAACTGTCCAAATTAAATGCCCAACCACAACAGAGCAAAATGTGCTACAGGGAAAAAGTCTTTACTTCAATAGTCTTTAAGTTTACACAGAAACCTTTATTCCATGTATTAATTACAAAACTTATTAATTCCTTAAAAGCTGTAGAATTTATGTTAATTTCTACCTGAAATGCAGAAATGCAAAAAACCCCCAAACTGTTAAAACATTAAGAAACAATAAGAATCTTCTAAACTCTAATTTTTAAGCCCAATCTTCTAATCTCAATCAGTTCCAACTCTCTGACAAAATTTATACATTGATGCTTTAACCCAAATTTTCATTGAAACCTAATAAATATGCTAAATAAATAATAAAGAGTATTGTAATAACAAGTGGAACCTTATGAAAAGTGAATAATATGCTAAAGAGATATCAAATATATTAAGGAAAAATGTGGTGCAAATACGCGAAAATGGAAATGAAAAGTGCTTTCCACTGCCTCCCACATTTGTTTATATCTTAATTTTAACTGTATATCTACTTTCAGATAATTTTAATGAAGATACAGGGATTCAATTTCAGTCAGGGAGAAGTCAATAAAG
Source organism: Motacilla alba alba (assembly GCF_015832195.1). Lineage (NCBI taxonomy): Eukaryota > Metazoa > Chordata > Aves > Passeriformes > Motacillidae > Motacilla > Motacilla alba. The sequence goes on along the minus strand of NC_052016.1, from coordinate 21,765,360 downwards.
CAACACATCTGAAAATTTCTTTCTGGCTTATAGTATATTATGCTCCAGGTGAAATCTCTCTAGTATGAAATGACTTATTGCATACGGGAAATAGATTTTTATAGCAAAGGATTCAAGACAGAGTAAACAAAGACTGCCAATTAATCCATTCCCACAGTATTGTTAAAATTTATTTTCCATGGTGAACAGCATGTTCCTAGCTAAGTATGTGTACAGACTGACAAAAGACTATTTGTGGAATGTCTTAACATAGCTATTCATTGTAGCTGGCAGTGCAAGTCAGCTATATTTTGTTAAATAATTTGCAGATTGTTTGGACAAAGAATTATCCAGACAACTTTTCCTTTTTTGTTGTATTTAATTTCCTATGTTAATAAATTAAGTTTCCTCTTTGTACATATCTGCTTCATTGGAGACACAGAATTAGTGAAAATACTTCCTCATAAATACAGCAACACATATGCAATGTATGACTTCTTCCCATTCTTCAAAAACACATTATTTTACTCAGTTTCTCTGCTTATACTCCACAGTCCTTACTCAGATGCATGAATCAGAACACATCCAAAAATATCTATCCAGTACAGACAAATTATGCATTTATTGAGTTTATTAAAAAAACAAACAAACAATGCAAAACCACAAAAAAACCCAACAAACCCAAAAAAACCAAACCAAAACAACCAAAAACCAAACAGACTCAAGCAAAGGCTTAGGGAATTTTCTGCAGGAAGATTAAACCAGCTCAAATAAATCAAGTTAAACTTTAGGAAAATAACAAGGGAGCAGCAAACATTGCTATAATACTATGAAATTTTCTGTAAGGGTATTATGTCCAGATACTAAAACCAGTTATTCAAGGACTTAATTCTTGAAAGTATTATTTATGCACATATTTCCATTGACTCGAATCAGCCTACTCATGTGAGCTAAACATATTATAGGGGTTCTGTTTTATATTCAATATACTTGATTTCATGCTCTAATAACATTGCTGATTTATTTCTTCCATTAAGTAATCCTCTTGACTCTCTATAATAATTATATTGTAAGTTGTTTTCCAGAAGAGATGAAAGTGAAGCTATGCTGTGGGAAGGAGTAGAAAAAACCCTGGTCATTATACATGTATCTCAAGACTTTATTAATTTACCACAGACACTTTCTTTTAAAGTGAAGAATTAAGATACTCAGCAGCTGTACTTGCAGAGATAAACAAATTTATCACACATCAAGTCTCTCTGCTAGCTTTATTTGTAAGATATTAATAAATCTGTTCTCCTTCATCCTCAGTCACATGCTTATCATCTGATGATGCTTTCTCGTGGTGCTCTACTGAGATATTTAAAAAAGATTCTCCCAAGTAGTTTTACAGCCTTCTGACCAAATATACACCTCTTCATACTTATATACCCTGATAACTTAGTAATTCATTTAATGACACATTGCAAAACAACACTTCAGATGTGAGAATAAAAGATAATTACATGGCCATTCAACAACACACTTTCTGTTCAAATATGGGGCAACTCTGAATTCTTATTCTATCTTAAGAGAATATTAATTCTATCTTAAGAGAATAGCATACATTCACATTCCTTCCCTGCAAATGATTTGCCAGAAATTAAGTATCCTTCTTCCTTTCCTCTCCTCCAGTTTCTGAATTGTATATATTTATGAAGTTTCACACATTCTGGTTTTCTTAATCTGAGCAAATTCTCTGATGCCTCCAGGATACACTGATTCCTGTGAACACTTTCAAGTCTGTAACCAAGTTAGTGATGTTCTTTACTTGACTTCCCTTATGTCTATATGAAGTTAAATCCCTGACCACTGAAGAGCTCATCTTCTCTTGAACAGCCTTCCACCCAGGTTTACAACACCCATTCTTTTTATTTTCTAGTAACAGTGACCCATGAAACATCCTAACTGAAGCTATTTTCATAGAGAATAAGTTATCTATCCTATCATTCCCTAAGTGAAACCTGAAGAGGAAATATAGGAAGACCTTGAAAAGGACATTATTGTTAAACTTCAGTTGCAGTTGAAGGCTCAGAAAAAGATCCATACACACAGACACAAGTAAGGACATTAAAAATTTGTGCTCTTTCTCTCACTATATATAAAAAAATGCCTCATATTTTTCACTCTTAACCCTAATAGCAAATGCTATCAAATATCTCTACCTCTCCTTTATTTCCTAGTGTAATGTTGTTCACCCCCAGACTGTAGCAAAACTAGCAAGAAAAAAATTAAATGAAACCAGAGAGATTTTTAGACTTATTTTATAACCCTCACACTGGAGGCAAGATGTATTTCTCTGATCCTTATGCCTTCTACACTAATGTAAACACAGAATGTGGGTTGGTATATGTATGCATAATGCAATGACAAGAAGTTCAAAAATTACCATTTGGGTATTTCTGCAAACCTAGTGACTATCAGAATATAAAATTTCCTTGTGTCCCTGCTATGCATCATGTGCTGCTGTTTCCTAGAAAGGTGTTATATGTGCTAGGTGGGAAAGGTTTATTCCTCAAATCAGGAGGTTGCTTCTGGGCAATCTGAGGCCAAGAACCTCCTTTAAGAAAGCTGAAGGCAGGTGGTGGGACTGCGGACAAAGCACATGCAGAGACCAGGAGCTGCTTCAGAAGTACAGGGAATCACATGTGGAAAAGTCCCAATCACCATGAATATTGTATGTATTTTTAGAGAATTTTGTGGAGTTCATATACAGTTGTAACAGCTGTGGAATGTTGCTGGATTAAGAGTAGCCACATTAAAATTTCCACTGTACCTAATGGATAGGAGGACAATTTTGTTAGAATTCTATTTATTTTAGACGTATTGCACTCACTAGATTTTAGAAGTTACTTTATTCCTTTGTTATTCGTAAAAAAATCTACCAATCTCTTTCAAAGTCCTCTAAAGTTCTAAGTTAAAGGAAGAGGTAGCAGCTGCACACTCCATTAGCCTCACAGTGGGAGGAGAATGAGACTACAAAATCATTATCTTTTCCACCTTTCCTTCTCATCTTCTTTGCTTTTCTCTTTTATTATTCTTATCTGTTTTCCTTTTGTTTTGAAAATAGAATTCAGTTCTCCTAGAGCTGGACCAGTCAGCCATTCACTTCAAATATAATATTCAGTGAGCAGAAGCATTTTGTCCTATCATGGTGGCAATGAACCCACTTTTTTTCCATTAATTATGTGGAAATACACAAGCATGCAAAAATCCCATGGTCTCTATAGGCTAAATGAAAAAAGCACTACTTTCCCACATGAATTACTTTACACAATAGTGATCTACACAGCAGGCATGAACTTCCATCTATCCTCTTGCCTCACATCCCTGCCCAAAATTGTGAAGGATCACACTTAATTTCTGGTTATCAGCATGTCTCATTCCTAACCCTGTATCACTGAATGTTAATCTGCAGTCAAGGACAAATTCTGCCTGACTGCAGTTTTCTTGCTTTTTTATTACTATTTTTTATTGTTATTTATACTCTCTTCTCTCTCCTTTTAATCTCTCTCTTTGGAATAAGAGATTCAGTATGACTTGCAAGAAGCCTTTAAACTTTGAATTGCCCTGACATGAGCGTATTCTGGACAATTAACAAAATCCCATAAAAATTGATGGTATCAGAAGCAATTTATATTTTAAACAAAGTAAAAGGAGAAATTAAATTTCTTATCCTGCTCAGTGTAGCGAGAGTTCAGCGGACCTTGAGGCCAGTAAGATATAAGGAGCTATCAGTAACTGAGGACAAAGGCAAAAAATCCTGACAGTGCTAATATTGAAATCCATGGAGGATAACATCCCATGCTATCAATATCACATATAGTTATGGTCCCCAAACTGGCCAAATTTAAAATGGGGAAAAAAGAGATGGGGAAGAGCAACAAAACGGAGACACAAATCTCCCCTCTTTCAAACTTATAAAAGGGAAATTTAGGTTAGATATTAGGAAAAAATGTAACCTGTGAGGCACTGAAACAGGCTTCTCTGAGAAGCTGTGCGTGCCTGTCTTGGGGTGATTTACGATGATAGTGTATTCCCTGATCCTCTGCTTTATGCCTCAAAATGGTTGCTGTATCCTTGAAGTGGATCCAGAGCAGGGATGAGCCTTGGCCTTGTTGGCGGGTTTTTCCAAAGCCTTGCTCCCCAGGTGTCCGGGCTGCGGTGTGGTCTGGATTTTGCTTGGCTAGCTTGGTTTTGTTAGCTCAGGTGAGAAGGTTTTACCTTTCCCTTGGCCTTGGAGAAGCTGCAGCAGCGACCCTTGGGCAATCTTTTGAGGTGAGCTGGACAGCTTGTTTAGTCCAGGACCAGAGAGAGAAAACAGGAACTGTGGGAGAGGGGTGGGTCAGGACCAACAGGAGAGAGGGGCTGCTCCATCCCAGCCCCAAACCTGGGAAAGCTGAGCCCAGGACAGAGAGCACACCAAGCCCATCTGCTTCATCTGCTGGTGGAGAGGAGCTCAATGCCAGAGGTTTTCATCTGTCTGCCTGAACTGCTGTGTGAAGCTCCTGTTTGTTTTTTCTCCTGGGACCAATGATAGTGCCATCCTCTGCCAGATGGTTTGAGCAAGTATTTTTCCCTGAAATTTTGGAGTTTTGCTCCAGTGTGTGTGGGATAAAGTCTGACAGTTTATTATCTAGCACGTATTTATCTTTTTTTCCTTTGCCTTGAGGGCATTCTGTTAATAAAACTGTTGTTATTGGTCTTTTTCTTTTTTTACTTTCATTCATTAGTGCTAATTTCCAATTGATGGAAATGGATTGTTGTAACACTTTTAGAGGAGACAACTCATTCCAGAGTGTCTTCTCCTAAATTTGTTATTAAACTGAGACAATGCCCCATCCCTGGCAATGTTCAAGACCAGTTTGGATGGAGCTCTGAGAAACCTGGTCTAGTGAAAGCTGTCCCTGTTGAGAGGAAAGATGTGTGCTTATGTCTTTACAAACAATTTGATGGGTGAAGGTATGGGTGTTTCTATCTTTGAAATGGGCCTTAACCTCTCTACTAACTTTGGGCAGCAGGTTTGTTGTAGAGCCCAAACAGCTTGGCTCCTAAAACAGACAAGTGGGTCTGCACAAGCCTGAACTTCTGAACTTTGGGCTAAAGCAACAGGTTGAAGAGGAGAATATGTGATAGGTGGTTCAGGAAGGCTGTACCTTCCTAGCACCACAGCCAATGGGGTAAAGAAGAGGGTAACATGCGGCCAGGAGTTTAGGATAAAAGGAGGCCATGCCCTTCAAAACCTTGAGAGAGAAAACCCTGTGGGTGTGTGCCCTAGTGGACTCTCTCCCTTTATTTGAATAAATTTGCAGGATTCCTCTGTCTCCTTTATGGACACTGGCTTTTCATTGCATGATTCTCCTTTATGGGCACTATCCATGGCAGGGGGTTGGAACTGGATAATCTTTAAGGTCCCTACCAAACCAAACCATTCTAGGATTCTAGAATTCTACAAATAATAGCTCTCTATTTAGAAATGTGTACACAAAATATACCACATCAACTTTAGAAGGAAAAAAAAAAAGCAATTATGGGAAAAAAATCAACAAATGCCTACAGCATAATGACAAATATACACAAAGTTAAACAATGAACATTTATTCCCTATTTTTCATAGGACAGAAAAGGAAAATCATGATACTACCACAGTCACAGTCAGCAATTCAAAGTCATAGGAAGGAATTACATTCTCCACACAAAATGTGATTAAATAGTGAAATTCACAAGAGACCAAAAGTATAAATGAATTCATAAGAAGATGAGATAAGTTCATGCAAGAGATATCAATTCCCAGCCACTAAATACAGTGGTTTGATGTAGCTGCTGGCTAATAAAGCCATTAATCTGCTTATGTCTGGAAGCTGAAGGGGGAAGGGCTTCTCTGCTTTACTATGTGCTTTGCCTAGAATCTTCTACTGGCTATCACTGGAAACAAGTCATTTGGCTGGATGGATAATGATATCCCTCACTATGGGAATTCAAAGCATAAAATGAAACCTATAGTTACAGAAATACTTCATTTTCAAAACCACTGTGGAATAATTTTACAACAAATTACTTGTAAATAAAAATAGTTACTATTGCTTATCTAAACTACAGTATTTAGATGTTCAATACTGATATTTCAATATACAAAATGCAGAATAAACATGTTGTACTCCACTGTAACAGCCCTACTAATAAACCAGCAAATTTTAACTTTTTGGGAAACTACTTTCTAATATATTGGTTTACAAACCAGATTACAAAATTGAAAATCATCTGACATCAAATGGTAATCTTACACTAATCTTTAGCCCCTAGACTTTAAAAATGGTTATTCAAACAGAGAGGTATGGGAAGAGATGGAATGAAGTTGAGCTGCGGGCTGTGAGATGCGCCTGCAGAAACTCATGGCAGCACAGAGATGCTCGTTTCCACCTGACCTTGGAGGGAGGAGGTGTCCCACTGCAGACCCCTACAGGAGAGGAGCCTGCTGGAAGCTGACAGACGAATGAACAGTGCATAATCACCCCACAGAAGGACATTTAGAAAGCATGCTGCTGATGTAGTAACATGGGATAGGTCATGTAGTGAGAATTACCATGTAAGGAAATCCTGTGCATTGAAAAGTGTATGAAACCAGCTTGTTTCTTTTGAATAAACAATTCAGATTCCCAGCTGGTCTGAGTCCCTGTCACAGTAACTCACAAAGAGAGAGTATCATCCTTCCCACATGTTGGGCTGAGATTGCCTACTAAGACTTTGTTTATCTCCTTCAGCCAATGAGAATTCAATTACTAAAATAAATAAAAATTTAAAACATACTTTGAATTAGATCAGGGACTGGCAAGTGCAGCATTCATCAACACCATTTCCCTTTCATTTCTACAATAGCCAACACCTGTGTTTTTCCTGAAAACCATGTTGAAAACCAACTGCAGGATTGAAACATCATCATTTGCTTCAATCTTTTAAGTTTTTTGTGTTGTTTTTTTTTTTTTTTTTGTAAATGTTACCTATCTCTAACATCAATTTCATTCATTGGTATAATGGGTTAATTATTTTTGTGACTAAAATGTAATGCAAAGTGTTGAACCTGAGTATCAGCTTTTGCTCAAAGTAAATCTTACTTTGCCTAATGGCAACTGGTGAAGTTGTACATCAGACATCTTATTCATGGTACTAACTGGATGGGCAATGTCAGATTCATGTGATGTTCATCACAGCATATGACTTTTCCATCATTGGGGAGGACCATTATGAACAGGATAAAGTCTAAACATGCAGCTTTGGGAGAGCACAGAGGACTGAAAGACAGCTGAACCCACCTACTAAGATTCATGGGTGTAAAAGGTGGGACAGAATTGAAAGGCTTCAATTCTCATTATCAAGATTTCAGTAACCCTCATTTATATTTTTGCTTGTAATCTAGTGGTGACCTGCTGAAGAACCCAAGTTTCTCTGAGGTCTTAATAATTTTATCTGCCACACCAAGTAGTGCTCAAGTACTGATAAAAGCCATGTTATCTTTGTATGCCTTGATGGTCTTTTTTGGCTGAAGGTACAAAACACTGAGATTGCACAATTCTATTTTATTCCATAGGCCTGCCTGAAGAAAAGTGTTTTGTCTTGCTGCTGCTAACTCAAAGAAATCTATCCCAAAATAGGTAGAAGGTCATTCAAACTGGTAGAGAAACAGATCAAGCTGATAACAGTCTTCCTGGAAAATGACTGCTTTTTCTCTATTCACTTCTAATCCTGCTGATACATATCTTCACCCATATACATACAAACAATCAAATTGTCATACCAGTCAATCAGCATCTGGCTTTAAAGTATCCATATGCTCAAGCCATACAGAAAGAAAATACTGAACAGTAATGGCTTATAAGTATTGCCAGGAATAATTCCCTGTTTGCATCTTGTGCATGCACTGTTAATGCTTTACTTTCTGGTTCTTTGCTTTCCTTCCTTCACAAATCATTTTCACAGTGAAATCCTTTTCTTGTCAAATTTCATCACACCATGCCATGTCAAATCAGGGACACAGAAGTTAACCACAAGATACAGTAGTCCTGAATTGTATTTATCATCTTCTTTCATAACTAACATTCAAGACACTAAGCAAAATCTGGGAATAGGGAAATATTTGGCAAAGTAACGTCTTCTGCTTTTAAAGCAGCCAGAATTTCACCATGTTTGGCAAGAAATAATTACTAGAACCATAAAATAGACTCTGATAAAGAAAAATACTCATTTGTTACATGGTAAGAATGTAAAGAATAGAAAGCAAATTTTAGTGGCAATAAAAAGTATTTCACATCTTGTTGTCCTGGACCTTTCTCAGTTCCCTTCAAGTATTTCCCTATTCATCAGCCAAGAAAATTAATTAAATAAAGCTCTGAATTCATGTAAAGGAAGATGATGAGTATTTGCCTTAATGTGTAAAACACTCACCACCCGCTATATTACAATATAGGTCCATTAAGGTCAATTTTTCCTGTTTAAGAATAAAAATTTGAATAAAGCCTGAGAAACACAGAAGTAAGAAAGTGTGCCATGTTGTTATACTTTCTCCTAATCTTGAATGTCTTCTGATGTGTCTTTGTCTTTAACCTTGTACTGAAACTAACTTTATTTGTCACCTAGTTTAAGCCATCTTGTCCATAGAAGAAAATAACATAGTTATAAAGCCTTTCTTTAGGAAGAGTCATATCAACAGGAGGTTTTAAAGTTTTTTAACTAATAAAAAAAATCACAGAGGTTTTTACAATAATAACTTAATAACAAATACATAAATATGTATGTCTCTCTATGTATATTTTAGATATCTGAAAGTGATTCTTTTGACTCAGTACTGAAATACAGCATGGAACAATTTGAGAAAGGAGGGACAAAAAATATTTTGCCTAAAAACATGTTGTGTAACACAAGGAGAAAGAGAGCAGAATAGTGCCTTTCTGAAATATAATGATTTGGGAAAAAATAGTAGTACTCCAGACACAAAATGAAAAAAAAAAACAACTTACAATCAAAGAACTGTGTATGCAAACAGTGTGCAGCCTGTAGAATTACAAAAATAGGAGGGGAGGAAATAAGGACAGGCTATTACAAAAAGTTAAACATTAAAATGCTAATTATTTAAAATTATTTTTCCTTTTTTTTTTAAGGCTTTCTTGAGAACTAAAATGTACAGAAGAAACAGGATTTTTTATTTTAATCTGAAACACAAAACCTAATGAAGTATTTTGGTGTGATTGGGCTCACATAGGCACACAATTACATACCAAAATATCAACAAGGCATCTAATGAGCAAGATTCCAACTGCTACTCCCTTTTGGCATAGCTTTGCTGGCTACCCGTGAAACAATTACTCGGCCAAGGTACCATGTAACTCACAGATATCTGCTTCCATTTAAGCAGGCATATTTGGAACTGTCAGCAACATTTACAAAACTTTCAGTGAACTAAAACTTACCATGGGCTGCAGGGGAATTTCTGCTCTGGCCTCTGGAGCACCTGGAGGAGCTTTTCTCCCTTCTTCCTTGTTGTCTGCAGGGCTGTTTCTCTCATATATTCTCACTCTTTTGTCTGGCTGCTGTGCCAGCAGTTTTCTTTCCTTCTTAAATCTGTTATCCCAGAGGAGCTACCACCATCACTGATGGGCTTGGCCTTGGCTTCTGTTGGCATTGGCTTTCCTTGACATCCATGGCACATTTTGGTCACTTGGGATATGCATTTTTAACAAATTATCATTTAAATAACATGATCTGTAGTAATAATACATGACATCTTAATAATGGAACTTTGTTCAGAAATAAATATTTTTTCCTTGAGGTTTATTATGGGAACAATATTTTCATTTACATGAGGGGTGAGATGAAACATCCCATTCTGCAGAAGTGAATTTTCTTTCTTTTTCCTGAATGCACAGGCTTTTTGCATCATCAGTACCTTAGAAACAAGGGAGCAGACATTGCTCCATGAGAGGGGCAAACAAGTTAGTGACTTCTGCCCAGTTTAGAAGTTTCATGAAATAAGGATTAATTACAAGAGTTCTGAAGAACTACGTTTCCCAGAAGATGAAAGGTATCTTGAAATTATGCATATTAGAGATTCTAAGCACTTTTAATCATGTTCTTAAAAAAACCAGAATGAAAATAACAAAAGTGGGTAGATGTGCTTCTCACTTCATGAAAGTTCAGAGTAGCTATAATGGAATAAAAATCATTAAACTCCTGCTAAATGAGTTTTATTGAGTAGTGATGATTTTTCTCTCATTTTCACTTGAAGATAATTCACTGTATCAACTTTTCAGATGAAAAAGAAAATGGAAATTGGCAATGAAAAATTTTCAGATCAGTATAAAAGATATTTTTTGCATATTCTCCTTATTTCAAAGCAATTTCTCATTTTTTTTTAAATCAGTAAATTGCAAATATCCTATGGAAATTTCTTGTCTTCAAAAGTAAGTGAATAATCCAAAGTTTTTTTTTGAGCAAGCATTTACCAAGATTTAATATTTAGTCAGGCTGACAAGTACATACTCACAAATTTGACTGCTTACTCACAGATTTGCAGATGCATGTGTAAGAGATACACAAGATGCTCAGAATCCCTCTGATTAAGAGCCAATATACAACACTGAAACAGAAAAATAAACAGCCAGGAGAAACTAAAAGGATATCTCTAGCCCCTTGCTGCTCCAAAGTGAGCAAAGTAAACCTTTGCACACACTTTTCAGTCATTTTTCCCTCAGATTTTATTGTAGTTTAGTTCTATATAGTTATTTACTGTTCCAAATTAAAACAAACCAACAAATCAAACAAAATACAGACAAGTTATAGTCAAATTTCACACATTTTGCAGTTTCATCCCTATTTTAGGATCCTTACATACATAATTGTATAGATGTCACCTTCTGAATTCAATGAGCTTTCTTACAGATTATTATTTTTCTAAATGTATTTTGAGTCAAAGTTAAATTGTCAGGATTCAAGCAAGATTATTCCCAACAAATCACATGGCTATTGATCCTGTGAAAAACTCCACTTGAATGAAAACAATTACAGGTACATAAAAGACAGGGGTAAAAAAAAAAAAAGAAAAAAAATACACATCATGTGCACATTTTCATCTTTTGGAGAATTGGTGGATTTCTAACCTCCAAGTGCAACATTTCTCTATTTTTTTTTTTTTAAGAAAGGTACAATGTAGTTTTAAGGAATAAATCCAATGATAGCTGTACACATAGAACAAAAAAAAAATCAAGTGATTTGAAGTCAGAATGCATTTAGATGTTTAACTGAAAGAAGTTGTCTGCTTCCAATACCCTTGTTGGTATTTTTATATGCTTGTACACGTTAAGTATTATTCTATGGGGAAAAAAAAAAAACCAGTATATGCAGATTTTCAAGTTGATCGTGGTAGCCTGAAAACATCAATGTTTTAAAGGCTATTGTCAGCAGCTATACAATTATGCACATAATATTCGTACTTTGACCCCTTAAATTTCTCAATAGAAATGCCTTTTTTAATGTACTTTAGAAAACTCACCATTATTAATCTTTTAATAAAATCTTTTTGTCCTAATATTTAATGTTTCACATTAATCTTCATAGCCTTCACCCAAGGATATGAAGAGACTGTGTTGAACACACCATAAGACAAATATTTCCTCTGTTTAAAACTATTTTTTGTGTGCCTTTCATTAACACTAAAAAAGTAGTACTGGCATTATTGCGGAGTACTTTTTGCAGATTCTTTAGCACTTACGTGACATAAAAAATGAGTTTACTGGCTGATCCATCATCATTTCATATGATTGTGGAAATTGTTCTATTTTCATGGATAGCATAGCTCATGGTATTTGTCACCTCACTTGAAATCGCAGCTAAGTCTGTTTGTTGGTACAAGAGCCCCTGAAGTAATATGACACGAGGAAGCTGTAGGGAGGATACCTACCCAAAACAGGAAACTTTAATCCAACAGAGAACAGTGTTAGTAGAGCCTATTGGTTTCACCAAATCATTTTTAAAGCAGACTTAAAGTACAATGTGAACACATTTGCTGTGATACTTACATTTCCATTGCAGCTATCTGCTGAAATCAGCCATGCTGGAATCATCGGAAAAGTGTGTGGGATTGCTGGTTAACAGCCACTTGAATGTCAGCCAGCACCTGTGCCCAGGTGGCCAAGAAGGCCAATGGCATCCTGGCCTGGATCAGCAATGGTGTGCCACCAGGACCAGGGCAGTGATTGTCCCCCTGTACTGGGCACTGGTGAGGCCACACCTCAAATCCTGAGCCTGGTTGTAGGCTCCTCAGTTCAGATTCTGGAATGTGCTGGAGAAGGATCTGGAGCACAAATCTCATGAGGAGCAGGTGAGGGATCTGGGGGTATTATGCCTGGAAAAGGAGGCTCAGGATGGACCTTTTCACTTTCTACAACTGCCTGAAAGGAGGGTGTAGCCAGGTGGGGATTGGTCTCTGATCTCAGGTAACAAGTATGAAGATGAGAGAAAACAGCCAAAAGTTCTAGCACTGCCTCTTTTTTTTTTTTTTTTTTTTTTTTTTTTTTTTTTTTTTTTTTTCCAGTTCAGAACTTTGATGAGGAACCTGATACAGAACCTGCCTTTTGCAGAGTATCACTAAATTCAGCCCTTAGAGCACTTTCACAGTGCAGTTTCTAGCCAAGGTGCTGGTGAGGCAGAAGGGAAGTGGGGAGTGTTTCCAGCCTGCATAGCAGCCCATCTATTCCAAATTAGCTATGGACAGAAAAAGTACTACAAGACTTCTCATCTGCCTTGTATTGGTTTTTCACAGGGAAAGAATTATTGCTGCTGCTACTGCAACTTTATAATCCTTGCAATTGCTATTATTATTTCTATGGAAGAAAATTACAAAACATTAGTTTTTCTAGATAGAAAGGGAATACATGCCTTGAAGGTCAAGGAAAGTATAACTTTTACCACCATACAATAAAATTACTTTTCCTTTTAATAGTTCAACTATCAAATTGAGAGAAAAAAAAAAGTTAAAACAAATCCAATTTGATTTACTTGTTCTAAACTTTTTTCTTTTTTTTTAACAAGGAATGGATATATTTGTGGGAGGGGAAATTGTTTAGTTTTTATTTTATTTTAGACATTTCAGTTTGGAGAAAATACATCCAATGAAAAGTAAAGTGATATTTTAACATCAGTTGGGAGATAGACTATACTTGTTTTTATTCTGTAACTTGGGGCTTCTGGTGTTTATCTAGATTTAGAAGATCATATCATTTGTTTCCACTTTTGGAAAATGTTATCTCTCATCTTTCTTGTTCAGGGGGCTCCCCAAAATCATAATGCTACAGGGGCTTTCAGCATAAGCTTTGTGTAAATTATAGAATCAAAGAATTTCTGGGTTGGAAGGAAATTTAAAGACCACCTGCCATGGCTGGGAATCTTCTAGACCAGTTTGCTCAGAAATCCATCCAAATTGGCCTTGAACAGTTCCAGGAAAGCAGCAGCCACAGCTTCCCTGGACAACCTCATCCAGTAAAGAACCACCCTTAAAGTAAAGAATTTCTTCCTAGCATCCAGCCTAAACTTACTGTCTTTCAGTTTGAAGCCATGCCCCCTTGACATATCACTGCAGACCCTTGTAATAGTCTCTCTCCATCTTTCCCGTAGGCTCCCTTCAGGTACTGGAAGGCCACAGTTACATCACCCTGAATCTTCTCTTCTCCAGGCTGAACAATCCCAAATCCCAATCCCAATTTCCTTACAGCAGAAGTTCTCTATTCCTCAACTCAAACCATTATCTTGTTCAAACAGAGTTTATAATATAACAATAAATACAGCAGAGAGTCTTACCAGAGTAGGAACCTCCTGAGAACTTGTACAGTGCTCCTCACTTCACCCAGCAAAATTAATTTTTTAGTGCCACCATTGCAAAAAGAGAATAATACAAGTCCATTATTGCTGACTAAAGGCAACAGACACCAGTAGAAATTCTCAATGTGTCACTTTAATCCATTTTGAAGAGTAGGCCAGTGGCCTTCCATAAGTAACTTCCTAATGCAGGGCAAAATTTTGTTATCACAGGTATATGTTGTAAATTCAGCTGTATTTTGTCATGTTCACATTTTCAATCAAATGTGGATCCTCCATGCTCAGGGATAAGCAGTAACCACAAAAAACTTAAGGAAATGCTATGGTCAGGGGTAAAAAACACTAATGGCTTATTCAGTAAAAAACCTTTAAAATCTCAGTCAGTTGAAACTTTTGTTTTTCAGCAGAGAGACTACCTGTCAGGATAAAATGTATTTGTTCATATCCACTATTTTTAGTCTATCTTTGACTGACAGAGTCCTCAGATATTTGTAGTTAGAGTTTAAAAGGCAGTAAGTATTCCCTTTGTATTTTTTTAAACTAGTAGATTTTACAATGATTATTCATCAATATATAACACATTTGGTACAATATCCAGCAGTGCAATATCATTTAAGGAAATTATTGTTTCATGGAAATAAAAAAAAAATCTAAATTTTTCATCCTGAGAGCTAGAACCTGAAAAAATTGAAGATACACTTAGAAATCTGTGGATGCTTAAATTGAAAAGCCCTCAAATGTATTTTGCATAAGCTTTAGTTCTCAAAATGGTCTTAATATGTGGGTCACAACAATAACCATTTCTGTTTGTGTAGACAACATTCATGTTCCTGGTTGAAGCATGGCAGTATACCAGAACACTTTCTTGTTGCCGGTGGAGTGCCACACTTCACTTTTAGGAGAGAAGTAGAAATATGTTTCTTGATATAAAATAGTAATTTAACAAAGCTGATAGTAAATGTGACAGTGGTTTAAGAAGATTCAAGGGCAAGGTACACTCAATTATTTATTGCATACAGGATCTCAACTTTATGTATAATTTAGGAAAAGGAAAAAAAACCAAACCAGTACTTACTATGCATACAAGTAGTCCTATCAAACACTCACTTTAAGTAGTTTATTTTCTGGTCCTACCTATCACATGTGATGTGATGGAAAAATACAGTCAAAGGCAAAATGTGGAACAGCAATTATGAAAGCTTATCAGGAACATTGGACAGTTTGAGCTTTATAACCAACTTCTCCTTATCCTTTCCCTTGTTCCCCAGCAATATTTTCTCTCCCAGTCTGACTTCTAAAGAAGGAGAGAATAAGAGATATCTCCTGTGAGATTTCTCCTATTACACTTACAGGAAAAGCTCCTACTGGAATTCACAGGAAGTTGTAATATACGCAGTAGGGTGTTCCTCCAGCATTCAGCAATTTTCAGCAACAATCAAAATGTGTAAAGCAATATGCAGAAATGCTGAAACAGCTTTAATTTCAGGTACTCCTGGAGTGGAAAAGCAGTGTACTGCCTTTGCTGCCCACCTCTGCTATACTTCTCATTTCAGAAAAGTCAGTCATGCTTGTATGTGCTACACAACCTTACATGCTCATTAG